>NC_084621.1:23051371-23193871 GCF_033978795.1 Nerophis ophidion | reverse complement strand
AGCAACCATCAGCCAGAGACTTTGGGCAACTGCTGAGGAGATGTTCCAAGGAGCCTCTTCCGGAGCAAAGGGAGCAGGAGGGTGTCCCCCAAACTTGGAGGTTTGCTGGGCTAGGGAGGGAATCATAGACTGCTGCCACAAGGAACCGGACGCGGTGGAGGTCTGCTTGCATGATGTTTGACCAGGTGACTTTGCGCTGCAACGTGCCCTCCAATCTTGTCCATGCCCCCTGTTGCCGGAGTCCCACTACCCTGCCCACTCACTCTTCCTCCAAGCCTGCTCGGACTTCCTCCTGGAGTAGATGTCGTCTGTCTTTGCCCCGGGCCTGGCTGACTTGGGTCTTTGGGAAGTAGCCCAGGCCTGCTCTCCCTGTTGCTACGACCCCAACCAGTGCTTTTTGCCTAAGGCGTGACTCAGCCACCTCCACTGCCTTTTCTGCCTTCCACTTCCTTCCTGTCCTCCCTTCAATCCCGACTGATGACACCTTGCTGTCCCTGGAGTCTCTGTACTGCAGGGCTTCTCTTGTGCGTGCCACCTTGAATTCTTCAGTCAGCTCACTGAAGGGTAGCTGCAGGATGTTGCTTGTCCCGTACAGAGCAGCGCTGTTGAGGCTGCGGGGTAGACCCAGCCATTTCCGCAGAAAGCTGCTGATCTTCCTTTCAAAAGATTCCACTGTTGTTACTGGGACTGCATATACAAGGAGAGATCACAGGACTCTGGGAAGGATGGAGTGCTGATAGATCCAGGCTTTGAATCTACCAGGTAGGCCAGACTTATCTACTTTGGTGAGCCAACCTCCAAGCTCTTCAGTAGACTTCTGGATAGCGGCAGAGTCCTTCAGGCTGTAGTCAAAGAGCTTTCTCAAGCTTTTGAATGGCTGCTCCGTGATGGATGGAATGACTGTTCCTGAGATTGAGAATGGGAAATTGTTGACCACCTTCCCCCTCTTCAGCACCATGGACCTTGACTTTGCGGGCTTGAAACTCATCCTGGCCCATCCAATGAGTCTCTCCAATCCCTGCAAGATCCACCTGCTCCCTGGTACTGATGATGTTGTGATGGTAAGGTCATCCATATAGACTGTAATGGGGGGCTGTCGAACACCTGATCTGGATAGAGGCCCTCTGCATTCCACTTCGGCAGACTTTACCATCATATTCATCGCCAGTGTAAAAAGGACAACGGAGATGGTGCATCCTGTTATTATTCCCTTCTCAAGGCAATGCCAGTCAGAGGATATTGACCCAGAAGTGACCCGGAGCTTGATGTTATTGTAATAATCCAGGATCAAGTCCTTGATCTTGCTGGGAACATGGTGGCAGTGTAGCGCAAGCTCAACTAGCTTGAGTGGGATGGACCCATAGGCGTTAGTCAGGTCCAACCACAACACAGCAAGTTCCCCTCTGCTCTCATGGGCCTCACTGATGAGCTGTGTGACAACACCGTTGTGCTCTAAACAGCCGGGAACTCCAGGAATCCCCTCCTTCTGCACTGAAGTGTCGATGTAATTGTTCTTGAGAAGAAACTCGGTCAGTCTTCGGGAGACGATGCTGAAGAACACCTTCACTTCCAGACTCAGAAGTGATATAGTTCGAAACTGGTTGATGTTTTTCGAGTCCTCCTCCTTGGGGATCCAAACTCCCTCTGCACACCTCCACTGGTCAGCCACTCTCCCCCTTCGCCAAATCACCTTCAAGGTCTTCCACAGATGCTTTAGAAGCCCTGGACAGCGCTTGTAGACGAGGTAAGGTACACCACTGGGGCCCGGGGAAGATGCTGAGCGGGCTGCCTTGATGACCTCATCAACCTCCTTCAAACTGGGCTCTGTCAACTGGAACTCTGCCGTTGGTGGCGCAGGGCTGATGAGCGCTCTGTTGGGTCCTACATCTTGTCCCCTCAGTGGGTCGCTCATGGTATTCTGGAGGAAGCCATTCACTTCCTCTCTTGGGCACTCAAGCCGGCCACTGCGATTGTTTGTCCTCCTCCGCAGCTCTCTTGAACTGTTTCCTGAGGGTTCGAAGTTCCTGGCGCAGTTGGTGTATCTTAGTTGCCCTGCGGTTCATGGTGTAGGGGGTGGCTTCAGTGTTGCCCTTCTCCGTCCGGATCTTTCTGAGCCATAACTGACAATGATGGTACTCATTGCCTGGAGCCTGCTGTCGACATCTCCTTTGGCTGTGGCTTGGATGATGTTGGACACGTCCTCATCAAACTGCAGCCACTCGCTCCGTCTGTTTGCTTGGGGCCATTTGATCCGCTGCTGTGGAACTACTCTGCTGGGATTGAGAGACTCTGGTACGTGGAGGGACTGGGATCTGTGGGGTGTGTCCTGTCCGGGCTGCTCCTGCGTCTCACAGGGTCCAGGACATATATATATATATATATATATATATATATATATATATATGCCCCTGGACATGGATGATTACATATCTAAAATAAAACAGTTTTCTAAACTGAACTATCATTCGAAGCAGGAGGTAATAATTAAAGGAAGACCAACGCCAGAGCTAAAAGGTTTGCTTTTTCAGACAGTGATCTCCATCGAGACAGGGAGACTTTTAAAACTGAAGAAAGATAAGGAAGACTTCTATAAACAAGTTATCGGTACTTTTTTTCAGAAGGAACGGCGCATGGATTTCATTTATAAGTAAAGATGAGACCATAATAATATTTTCTTAAATGTGCTTTTTTGTGTGCTACAGTTTGTATGTGTAAAGAATGCTGGTATGAGCTTTTACACATAACACGTTCACTGCTGCCAATCAAATGGTGAATAAGATACTCTTTAGGGTTCATATGTTTGTAAATTTGACTGTGTTGAAGTGAGTGCCTCACCAGCCATGAATACACACACACACACACACACACACACACGCACACACACACACACACACACACACACACACACAAAAAATGTTAAGGTTCCAGGAACTTAAAGTTCCTGAACTTTTGTTGGGAAAAGGCCTAATAGCTGAGTGATGCTGCCATTTCTGATTGCCACACTTAAGTCCTAATTGAGGGGTGCAGGCTGAAGAGGAGAGGGGGCGTTTGTTGGCGCCGTTGCCATGGACACAGTGTGTGTTGCTAGGCAACCAGAGGGATGCTATGGAAGCAGAGTGCTAGAGGAGCTGCAGGTCACCGCGGCGACAAGCCTGTGCACCCACACTGCTCTCGCTCTCTCGCACACACTCACACACGAGAGGTAAATAAAGCGAGACGGACGCGTCAAACTAATTGCTCACCTGCTGGCTCGCACGCTATTATGGCTAATTTGCGGCTAATTGCTGATCATGGCAAGGCGAGGCTGCGGCAAAGGGAAAGAATGAGGTGAGACGCTTCACACCTGCGACGACTCCCCGACGAAAATGTGCATAATAGCTCATTTTAAGTCAGTCAGTTGCAGAAATAGAAAGAAACTGAGGCAGAATAACACTCTCTTACATGCCATGACGTTATTTTTGCAACTTTAGGACAATAAATACATGCAGAACCAAGATTTGCACATTTTTATGTTGGCATTTACGATAAGGACTTTATTTTTAACTACTTTCTTTTTTTTAATGATCTCTGTATGACCTCCATCCATCCGTTTCGACCGCTTGTCCCTTTTTGGTGTCGCGGAGGGTGGGCTGGAGCCTATCTCAGCTGTCACCAAAGAAATTACGCCCTCTTGTGGCCGCAGTGAGTGTTGCGGCGCCAAGGAGGAAAACTTCACATGAATATGAATTGCTCAAATGAGAGATTTAATGAAGGGAAAGTGTTTGTTTCTGTGCTCAGTGTCGCTATTAAAAAGCCAATAAACATTAAGTCGTGTGTGTGTGTGTGTGTGTGTGTAAGTGTGTGTGTGTGTGTTCTTGTATTTCTACCGTTCTTGATGACACGATGGCGACGCATGGTGGATGCGCGTTGTCACCCCAGGGATGCAAGAGGACCAAGACAGGCAGGAGTTGCAGGTAAGAGTTGATTTAATACAAAACATAAAATAACACTGGCACAAAATATAAAGAAAGGCGTGCCGAACGCACGGAGAGCTAGGCTAATAATTAGCAACTAGAGCAGAGTACAGGAATAGACGTGCAGTGCGCACGCGAAGCTAAGGCAAGACTTAGCAATAGTGATTACAAAAAGAAGAACCAACGTGCGTGTTGCAAGTAGCAAACAAACCAACCAGAAGGAACTGAGGTAGCAGGCAGGACTAAATACTAAAGCAATCGATGAAAAACAGGTGTGCGTCGAAAACAAGGGGAGGTGGAACCAATGTGAAACCATGGAGACCAGATAAACAGGAAGTGCTCAAACTAAGGAACGGAAGAGTCCAAAATCACAACAGTACCCCCCCCCCCCCTTCAAAGACAGATCCCAGATGTCCCAAACAAAGCAAAGGAACCCCCCCACAACCAGACAGTCCAAAAGTGACGGGAGGGCGGAGGGAGGACATGGTGGAGGGTCCCCAGGTCCTGTGTCCCCGAATCCACCGAGGACACATCAGGTGGCGGCGGCGGGTGGAACGCCGCTGCCGCAGAAGTTTTGGCGGGCGACCTCGTAGAGGCCACATCTGTGGCCGACGTGGAGGTGGACGCGCCTGCTGAGGCGGACGCCCGGGGTACGGCCACACCCAAGGCCAACGTGGAGGAGGCTTGGCAGCAGCAGACAAAGGTGCGGGGGCTGCAGCCGAAGCAGGCACCGATGCTGATGTGGATGAGGAGCAGGTGCTGAGGCCGGCAGAGGAGCAGGTGCTGAGGCCGGCAGAGGAGCAGGTGCTGAGGCCGGCAGAGGAGCAGGAGCTGAGGCCGGCAGAGGAGCAGGAGCCGGTGTTGGCTTCAGCCGAGGAGCTGGTGTTGGCTTCAGCCGAGGAGCTGGTGTTGGCTTCAGCCGAGGAGCTGGTGTTGGTGTGAGCTCCAGGCTTGGAGCAGAAGCCGATGTGGGCTCCAGCTTTGGAGCAGGTGCTGTTGTGTGATCCAGCCAGAGGTCGGGTGCTGGAGTGAGATCCAGACCGGGGTCAGGTGCTGGTGTGTGAACCAACACAGAATCAGAAACTGGAGTGGTATCCAACCAAAAATTAGAAACTGGAGTATGATCCAGACCGGGGTCAGGGACTGGTTTGCGAACCAGCTTAGGAGTAGGACTCGGCCTACGACTCAGTCCACGAGTCGGACTAGAACTAGGACTACGACGAGGGCTAGGACTGAGACTAGGACTTGAACTACAACTAGGAGTATGACTTAAACAGGGGCTTGGACTACGACTAGGAGAATGACTTGAACAAGGACTTGGGCTAGGACTCGGACTACGACTCAGTTTACGAGTCGGACTAGCCCTTGGACTGCGCACAGGTGGAGGAAGTCTAGCTGGTCGTTTCGGCTGAGTGGGTCGCAGCTGTGCTACCTCCGCAACACAGCTGCTAGTACCAGCCCCTCCCCCAAGAGGCGGATTCCAGACGACCTCCTTATGGTCAGCGATTGACCCTAAGGGTGGGTGGTGGGAGGTCAGGAGGAGGGTAGACTCCACCCCATTAGTCTGTATGAGGAGAGGATTGTTCTGAGCAGCAAGAAATTTCTCCTCCAGCTCCAGTTCAATCAAAACTCTCCTGTACCACTCGTCCATCCAGGCAGGACTATATTTTTCTAGGTCAGTTTCAAAATCAGGTGACGTAGGGGTAGGACGTGAAATAGGCTGAGATGTGGGCGGGGCTTGAACCATAGGTGGTGGGGCCAAAGTAATGGGAGGCTGATCTTGACAATTAACAATATACTGAGGGTGACTAGAATCAATATAAATGTCCTGATACTGTGTGAAAGTATTATTACTGTCCAAGTCTTTGGAAAATGGCTGAGATATATCGTCCACAATAAAAAAATCTTCGGTGAAAATATCATCAATGGTGGAAGGCATTACGTCACCAGGGGGCGTTGACGAAATGACGTCACCGTGATGGACCGGTGGGCCGGAGGTATGCCCTGGCCTTCCAGCCCAGTCGGAAGAGTGGTTGGAATATGGAGAAAAAACAAAACTTCCAAACCTCAGGGAAGAGTACTGGGCTGTTGTCTGCGCGCTGCTGTCCGGGGAAAAAGTCTTCGCAGCTTGGCGAAGGGAAGACTTTTGGTGATCCACTGCGAGGCGGCGTTGTGCTGGTTGGTTTCTGACACAATGGCGACGCATGGTGGATGCGCGTTGTCACCCCAGGGATGCAAGAGGACCAAGACAGGCAGGAGTTGCAGGTAAGAGTTGATTTAATACAAAACATAAAATAACACTGGTACAAAATATAAAGAAAGGCGTGCCGAACGCACGGAGAGCTAGGCTAATAATTAGCAACTAGAGCAGAGTACAGGAATAGATGTGCAGTGCGCACGCGAAGCTAAGGCGAGACTTAGCAATAGTGATTACAAAAAGAAGAACCAACGTGCGTGTTGCAAGTAGCAAACAAACCAACCAGAAGGAACTGAGGTAGCAGGCAGAACTAAATACTAAAGCAATCAATGAAAAACAGGTGTGCGTCGAAAACAAGGGGAGGTAGAACCAATGTGAAACCATGGAGACCAGATAAACAGGAAGTGCTCAAACTAAGGAACGGAGGAGTCCAAAATCACAACACTTGAGACATCAACAAGGAAAAGTAGCTTCCATATGAGGAGGTTAGGACATAATCCACGGTCCCAATACGGAAAACTATTGCATCTAATAAAGAGCTTATACTAGAGTCCGTGAACATTGCTCCAAAGTCAGGATTTTTTTGTTGATTTAATGTGCATACAAAAGTAAACATTGACAGGTGCAAAGGCAGCAATATATGATACAACAAAATGGCAGCTAAAGGACGTCCCTGTTCATCCCTCAAAAAGGGAACAGCTGATTTTACGAATTCCGGCGCTGACATAAGACAACCCGCGTCGTATATGTGATCGTAGGATGAACAAATACACTACGCGACTAAGACTATGGTGGCTATTAGCAGTTAGATTCTACAGCTGGGTTGCCCAAAGTGCGGCTCAGGGGCCATCTGTGGTCCCTGACTCCTTAGTTATCGGCCTTAAGCACATTACAAAAAAAAAAAAAAATTGAGATCTCTTTTGCACCCCTGGTGGTGAAATCTATCAAAATGAGGGTGGTCCCAAAAAGGAGGGATTTTTCGAATTGACTGTCGGTTTTAAAAGTGCTCCCTCTCTGGTCAACATATGAAATAACAAGTGTGTGTGTGAGGAATTGAAGTGCTCCCCCTCTGGTCAACATATGAAATAACAAGTGTGTGTAAGAAATTGAAATGCAATCCCTTTGGTCAAAAGTTAATTTGAAAAAATTTATAAATTTGTATATAGAGACATACTGTAATAACGAAGCAAATATTGAAGATTAAAAACAATTACAAACCAAAAATTCCCCCAAAAATAAATGAACTAATAAATGCAGTCTTTTTCTCATAATGTGTCGACTTTGGGAAACTTTTCTCATATTCTTTCTGTTTCTGTAATATTGCAATATTTTTTTGTAAAAATATCACCTTTTTAATGCAAAATGGTGACATTTGTCATCTAAAACTCTAACCTTTATCACAGTGTTGCCAATTTTTGTTGTTGTTCTTGTAAAATTGTGACAGTTTTTGAGTAAAATGACTTTTGTCATCATTTTGCGGAGTAAAATTCAGATTAGTATTATAATATTGCCAAAAAATTGTAAAGATGTCTTATGAAATGATGACTTTTGTTGAGTAAAATCTTTATAAAATGTTCATCAAAATGCAAATTTTAAAGCTTTTTCTTGTAATGATTGCGATTGTTATCGAGTAAAATTCCAACTTTTATCATAATATTGCACACATGTTCAGTTTTTCTTGTAAAATTTTCACTTGCGTTGAGTAAAATACAACTTTTATTATAATCCTGCCAAAATTCTACATTTAATCTTGTGAAATTGTGACCTTTTTCATGTTGAATTCCAACTAATTTTTTAAAACAAGCTTTTTTAAAATATTTGCATAGTATGTATATATTATTAATGTTGTAAATACACATCTTTTTTGTATCTAGAAAGGCTGGTCCTAAAGAGGGAGGCATTTTTCTCAGGTCCCCAGAAGGTCAGAAGTACAAGTGTGTGTGTGTGTGTGTGTGTGTGTGTGTGTGTGTGTGTGTGTGTGTGTGTGTGTGTGTGTGTGTGTGTGTGTGTGTGTGTGTGTGTGTGTGTGTGTGTGTGTGTGCATCCAGATGACAACACTAATCCAAAATGGCGACGACTCTCATGAGAAGCATCAACAAAAGTGATAAACAAAGACGCATGAACTTTCATCTGCGAGCTCCCAACGCAGGAAAAAAAAAAAGCCTTTTTTGATCCCGTTGGCGGTTCGATGTGTCACATGGACAATTTTCCAAGGGTCGCCACAGGAATAGGGCGCGGTGGAAATCACATGTATCCTGCATAACCAGAAATCATGATCATAATTAAAGATAAAAGTCATTTTTAATTTACTTTCCCTTAATATGGAATAGTACTCATATTCTCTTCATGTCATATTATGCTTAGGTTAGAGTTTTAATCCAATGAGAATTGAGCTCGTCTGTTGCCATGCTGTACCAAATCTGCCCGGGGACAACAGAATCAACAATCCGGGAGTCCGTGAACGGGCACATACAGTTGATGGACGATTGCGACAGCCAATCAGATCACTAGTTGTTGTCAGTAAAAGGCCTTTTGCTGGCCTCACGTTGAACGTACTCACTCGTCACTCCAAAGGGAATATCCAATCACAAGTTGCTATTTAGCAGGAACTTGGTGCCCAGTTCCCAAATAATTACACTTCAACACCAGGAGGGTGTGCCTAGGCAAAGATTGTCTAAACATTTAAAAAAATATATATACAAAACCCAAAACCAGTGAAGTTGGCATGGTGTGTAAATGGTAAATAAAAAGATAATACAATAATTTGCTAATCTTTTTCAATTTATAGTCAATTGAATAGATTGCAAAGACGAGATAATTATTGTTCACACTGAGAAACTATTTATTTTTTTTGCAAATAATCATTAACTCAGAATTTAATGGCAGCAACACAACGCAAAAAAGTCGGCATTTTTGCCACTGTGTTACATGGCCTTTCCTTTTAACAACACTCAGTAAAGGTTTGGGAACTGAGGAGACACATTTTTTAAGCTTTTCAAGTGGAATTCTTTCCCATTCTTGCTCGATGTACAGCTTAAGTTGTTCAAAAGTTCAGGGTCTCCGTTGTGCAATTTTAGGCGTCATAATGCACCACACATTTTCAATAAGAGACAGATCCGGAGTACAGGCAGGCCAGTCTAGTACCAGCATTTTTTTTAGTATGAAGCCACGCTGTTGTAACACGTGGCTTGTCATTGTGTAGTTTAAATAAGAAGTCAAAATTAAGAGAAATAGTAATCTTTATGAGATAAAAATTCATAATTATAAGATAAAAAGTCGAAATTATGAAATAAAACGTCAAAATGATGAGATAAAAAGTCATATTATAAGATAAAAAGTCAAAGTTATCAAACTAAAAAAAAAATCGAAATTATTCAATAAAAAGTCCAAAATTATTAGATGAAAAGGCATAATTATAAAATGAAAAGTCGAAAGTCAAAATTATGAAATGAAAAGTAATCATTATGAGATAAAAAGTCATAATTATGAGATAAAAAGTCTAATTTATGAAATATAAAGTCTAAATGATGAGATAAGAAGTCATGATTATAAGATAAAAAGTCGGAATTATGATATAAAAATTATAAATTATGACCTAAGAAGTCATAATTGTAAGATAAAAAGTCAAAATTATGATTTAAAAAGTCAAAATGATGAGATAAAAAGTCATATTATAAGATAAAACGTCGAAATTATTAAATAAAAAAATCGAAATCATTCAATAAAACATCCAAATTATGACATGAAAAGGCATAATTATAAAATAAAAGGTTGAAAGTCGAAATGATGAAATAAAAAGTAATCATTATGAGATAAAAAGTCACAATTATAAGATAAAAAGTCAAAATTATGTAATAAAAAGTCTAAATTATGAGATAAGAAGTCATAATTATAAGATAAAAAGTCTAAATTATGAAATAAAAAGTCTAAATTATGATATGAGGAGTCATAATTATAAGATAAAAAGTCAAACTTGTGAAATAAAAAGTCAAAATAATGAGCTAAAAAGTGATAATTATAAGATAAAAAGTTGAAATTATGAAATAAAAAGTCGAAATTATGAGATAAGAAGTCATAATTATAAGATAAAAAGTCGAAATTATTAAATAAAAAAATCGAAATTATTCAATAAAAAGTCCAAATTATGAGACGAAAATTCATAATTATAAAATAAAAAGTTGAAAGTCAAAGTTATGAAATAAAAAGTAATCATAATGAGATAAAGTCACAATAATAAGATAAAAAGTCAAAATTATGAAATAAAAAGTCTAAATTATGAGATAAGACGTCATAATTATAAGACAAAAAGTCACAATGATGAGCTAAAAAGTCATAATTATAAGATAAAAAAGTCGAAATTATGAGATAAGAAGTCATAATTGTAAGATAAAAGGTCGAAATTATGAAATAAAAAGTCAAAATGATGAGATAAAAAATCATATTATAAGATAAGAGGTCGAAATTGTGAAATAAAAAGTCAAAATGATGAGATAAAAAGTCATAATTATAAATGTGAGAGAGTGTAAAGGAGCCAGCATCATCTCATAATTATGACTTTTTATCTCATACTTTCGATTTTCTTATTTCATATTTAAGAGTTTTTATCTCATAATTATGAATGTATCCCATTATTCCAATTTTTTTTTGTATCATAATGACTTTCTTATCTCATAATTTTTATTTTGTATTTATTTATTATTTTACAGTTTCAATTTTTTAAATCTCATATTTATGAGGTTTATCTCAAAATTGCGACCTTCCTATTTTATATCTCATATATACTACTTTTTATTTCACAATTTTGATTTTCTTACCTCATAATTATGACTTTTTATCTTACAAGGTCAACTTTCTCATCTCATAATTTCAACATTTTTAATCTCATAATTTTAACTTTTTTATCTCATAATTTAAATTGTTTATCACAAAATTGCGACTTCTCATCTCATATTTCCATTTTTCCTCATCACTATGACTTTCCTATCTCATAATTCCACATTTTTATCTCATAATTATGACTTTTATCTCATAATTAAGACTTTTAACTCATTATTTCAAATTTTTATTTTATAATTATGATTTTTTATCTCAAAATTTCGATTTTCTTATGTCATATTTAAGAGTTTCTATCTCATAATTATGAATTTATCTCATCATTCCAACTTTTTATATCATAATTATGATTTTCTTACCTCATGATTTCGATTTTTTTAAATATTTATTTTACTGTTTAAATTGTTTTATCTCATATTTATGAGGTTTGCATCTCATAATTTCAATATTTTTTGTATTTATTTTGCAGTTTCAATTGTTTTCTCATATTTATGAGGTTTGTATCTCATAATTATGACTTTATCTCATTATTACAATTTTTTATATCATCATTATGACTTTCTTATCACACAATTTCAAAATTTTTAATCTAATAATTATAATAATAAATAATATTTTTTTATTTGGAATAGTGCTTTTCAGAGTACTCAAAGATGCTTTACAGGATAAAAAAAATTAAATATAAAACAGTTCAAAGTGTCACGTCGGGAACGCATTTTGTATGCGCGTTGAGTCACCCCAAGATGCACAAGGACCAAGACAGGCAGGGATTGCAGGTAAGACTTAATTTAATATACAAAAAGTAATAGAACACTGGTAAAAAAGGCAAAATAAAGTGCGTGCCTACGCACGGGAAGCTAATGCTAAACGTAGCAAGGCAGTCCGAAAGTCCAAAAGGAACGTGCCGATCGCACGAGAAGCTAAGGCGTAACTTTATAACGCAGAGAAAACCAACGTTATATTTGTATGGCGTAAACAACGAACCAAGAACGAACTTAAGTCGAAGGCAGGCTTAAATGCTAAAGTAACAATCAAAACACAGGTGCGTGACAAAAGCAGAGCAGGTGGAACAAACAAGAAACCATGGTAATCGAACAAACAAGGAAGTGCACAAACTAGGGATCGGAAGAGTCCAAAAATAATCAGAAAACACACAAAAAGGACTCAAGAACAAAACTATGTATGATCCGGGAGACGGATCATGACACAAAGTAATAATATAAAATATAAATATAGAATATACATTTGTAAAATATAATATGACTTTCTTAGTCTTCAGTAATGCGGCCGTTGTATCGATCCGTTGTGGTGAAGAAGGAGCTGAGCCGGAAGGCAAAGCTCTCAATTTACCAGTCGATCTACGTTCCCATCCTCACCTATGGTCATGAACTTTGGGTTATGATCGAAAGGACAAGATCACGGGTACAAGCGGCCGAAATGAGTTTCCTCCGCCGGGTGGCGGGGCTCTCCCTTAGAGATAGGGTGAGAAGCTCTGCCATCCGGGAGGAACTCCAAGTAAAGCCGCTGCTTTACATCGAGAGGAGCCAGATGAGGTGGCTCGGGCATCTGGTCTGGATGCCACCCGAACGCCTCCCTAGGGAGGTGTTTGGGGCACGTCCGACCGGTAGGAGGCCACGGGGAAGACCCAGGACACGTTGGGAAGACTATGTCTCCCGGCTGGCCTGGGAACGCCTCGGGATTCCCCGGGAAGAGCTAGACGAAGTGGCTGGGGAGAGGGAAGTCTGGGCTTCCCTGCTTAGGCTGCTGCCCCCGTGACCCGACCTCGGATATGCGGAAGATGATGGATGGATGGATGACTTTCTTATCTCATAGTTTTGACTCTGTAGCTCACAACTATGATTTACCTTTGGGGTATTTTTGTTGTTGTTGTTGTTGTTTTGTTTTTGTGTGGCAGAAACGGCCTTCCCTTGATCGTAAACTTAAAAAAACAAGAACATTTTCAGCTTTTGTTTACTTAAAAAAACAACAACCCATATTTATTTTTTTAGAGGCGGATTTAAATGTAAAACAAATGAAGGAATGGGACTCGGATAAAAATAAAACTCTCTTGATTGGTTGGTAAACAAGGCAGTGTTTATTGGAAATATACATAAAATATTACACCAAGTCAGTGAAGAATAAGACAATGTCCTGTGGGATCTCCATGTGAGTCAATAATGTCCAAATACTTGCACAACAAGACCACAAATCAAATCTCGACCAATTAAAAGTGATATAATAGGAATATTATCTATGAAGTGATTTGCAAATGTTGCAACAGGGGGCGCCAGATTATAATTGTGGAGCAGATGTGCTTCTGAACAGGAATACATTTAGTGATCAATATGATGACAGTAAAGATTGCATTTACTTTCTAACCTGCAGCAGTAAACCTTGTTTAACATATATCATGTTTATTATTTTTACAAAACCCAAAACCAATGAAGTTGGCACTTTGTGTAAATGGTAAATAAAAACAGAATACAATGATTTGCAAATCCTTTTTAACCTATATTCAATTAAATGGACTGCAAAGACAAGATATTTAACATTCGATCTAGAAAACGTTGTTATTTTTTGCAAATATTAGCTCATTTGTAATTTGATGCCTGCAACATGCAAAAAAGACTGAGGAAGTTGATGAATGCTCATCAAACACTTATTTGGAACATCCCACAGGTGAACAGGCTAATTGGGAACAAGTGGGTGCCATGAAATGCTCAGTCATTCACGAACAAGGACGGGGCGAGGGTCACCACTTTGTCAACAAATGCGTGAGAAAATTGTTCAACAGTTTAAGAACCCCATTTCTCAACCAGCTATTGCAAGAAATTTAGGGATTTCACCATCGGCGGTCTGTAATATATTGAAAAGGTTCAGAGAATCTGGAGAAATCACCGCACGTAACATTGAATGACCGTGACCTTGGATCCCTCAGACGGTACTGCCTCAAAAAGCGACATCAGTATGTAAAGGATATCACCACATGGGCTCAGGAACACTTCATAAAACCACTGTCAGTATTTACAGTTGACCGCTACATCTGTAAGTGCAAGTTAAAACAACCCATTTATCAACACGTGCCAACTACTTTGGCATGTGTGGCAGCCATGAAATTCTAAGTTATTTATTATTTGCAAAAAAATATAAAGTTTATGAGTTTGAACATCAAATATATTGTCTTTGTAGTGCATTCAATTGAATATTGATTGAAAAGGATTTGCAAATCATTGTATTCCGTTTATATTTACATCTAACACAATGTCCCAACTCATAAGGAAACAGGGTTTGTATATATACACTCACACATGTATATATATATATATATATATATATATATATATATATATATATATTTTTTTTTTTTTTTAATATATATATATATATATGTATGTATATGAAAAAAAATATATATATACACGTGTGTGTGTGTATATATATATATATATATATATATATATATATATATACATATGTATATATCGACATCCATTGCTTTCGTCCTCTCCAAGGTTCTTAGTCATCATGGTCACCGACGTCCCACTGGGTGTGAGTTTTCCTTGCCCTTATGTGGGCCTACCGAGGATGTCGTAGTGGTTTGTGCAGCCCTTTGATACACTAGTGATTTAGGGCTATATAAGTAAACATTGATTGATTGATTGATTGATATATGTGTATATATATGTATATATAGATATATATATATATACATATACAGTACATATGTATATATATATAATATATATACATATACATATATATACATATGTATATAAACGTTCGTAGTTTTAAAACCCCAGAAATGTAGTTAAAATAATACCCTTATTACCCCAAAAAATGGATTGCTCTTCATAAAAAGAACTCCAAAATATAACCCATTAATTGGGTTAGCAAAATAACCCATCATTTCTTAATGTGTATGAAATTTTTTATGACACAAATATGCTATAAAAAGATAATATATTTATTTAAAGACAAAACTTTGACTAAGTATATTATTTATCAGTCAAAAATATTCAGTTTATACATTTCGAATGTTTGATTTTTTTTTTAACATTAATACGGTTGTTTTTTCAAAGTAAATTAATACCTTTATTGTATTTTTTATGCTTTGAGAAATGTTATACAAGATACACAACTTTTCAAATTTTATCAGTATATTTGCACAAAGAATCTGTATCGGATCAGTGTCGCCGATACCAGCATGGATTTTACTCTGTATCACATCACTCATAATAACACTGCTTATTACCATGCATTATTACAAATAAAAATTGGCGCATATTTAAAAGCACAATAGGATGTCGTTAGATTGTGTACCTAATGAAGTGCCTATGTACGCCTATTTAGTGTGCTTACTTGTTGCTGAGTAAACACAATATACTTCCATGCTGGCTTTGCCTGCAGGCGTTGCGCGTGGTGGCATTTCCACGACCACGGTGCCCGGCGGAATGAGGGTTGTGGCGAGCGGGAACAACCATCTGAGAACCATCACGTAATCTTCTTATGTGAAGCAGAAAACACAAAAGTGTAATCCTCTCTCTCTCGCTCTCCCTCACCACAACTACCACCAACTACAGTATACTGCATGTCAACACTACAAGTACACAGTACGCCTGTAAAAAAGCAAACAAAAAAAACATCTGTTTTCCGACCTCCAGTTTTAGATAATGCAAGATTACACGAGAAGATCAGGTCAGACAATCAGAATCGTGAAGAGAGTAATCGCTCGAAAAGAAGGCGTGAGGAACAATAATGTTGTGGATTATGTTGTTGTAATGCACAGTTGTAATACACTTTTCCACCACTTGTGGCAGTAATGACAATAGCAAACAAACAGAAGAAGTCCAGAGCTAGAGGCATGGAGAAGTTGCTCAAGTGCAGAAATTATGACTAAATTGGAAAAGCTGTAGTTTCATTTGTACTTTAATGTTATTTTACAGTTTAATAATAATGCCTGAAATAATGTATCTTTGTGAGTTTTACTGGAAAAATGAGCTTTTGTAAAGTTTGCAAACACACAACAAAATGTTTGTTTACTCTACATGACAGTATAATTGTCATACTAAATATAAAAGTTATTTAAACATGACTTCAAAACCAAATAGTGCCTGAAATACTGTATACTTGTAAGTTTTACTAGAAACTTATGATTTTGTAGGGTTTGCAAACAGAAAAAAATTGATATTTTTTTTACTAAATGTGACAGTATAACTGTCACACGCAATATAACATTTATTTAAACATAACTCCTAAACCAAAGATGCAAAATGTCTAATAATGCCTGTATTAATGTATTTCTGTCAGTTGTACTAGAATTTGGTGCTTTTGTAAGGTTTACAAACACAAAAATTAGTTTTGTATTCAATATGACAGTATAACTGTCACACTAATATGACAGTTATATAAACATAACTCCAAAAACCAAACATGCAAAACGTCTCTTTAATGGCTGATATAATGTATCTCATTGAGTTTTTTTTAGAAACATATGCTTTTGTAAGGTTTGCAAAACACAAAAAAATTGTGTTTTACTCAATATGACAGTCTCTCATACTAAATATGAATGTTATTCAGACATAACTCCAAAACCAAACATGCAAAATGTCTAATAATGTCTGAAATAATGTATCTTTGTGAGTTTTACTAGAAACATGAGCTTTTGTGAGGTTTGCAAACACAAAAAATTGTGTTTTACTCAATAGGGACGGCGTGGCGCAGTGGGAGAGTGGCCGTGCGCAACCCGAGGTTCCCTGGTTCAAATCCCACCTAGTACCAACCTCGTCACGTCCGTTGTGTCCTGAGCAAGACACTTCACCCTTGCTCCTGATGGGTGCTGGTTGGCGCCATGCATGGCAGCTCCCTCCATCAGTGTGTGAATGTGTGTGTGAATGGGTAAATGTGGAAGTAGTGTCAAAGCGCTTTGAGTACCTTGAAGGTAGAAAAGCGCTATACAAGTACAACCCATTTATCATTTATCATTTAATATGACAGTCTGTCATACTAAATATGAAAGTTGCTCAGACATAACTCCAAAACCAAACCCGCAACATGTAATGTCTGAAATCATGTATTTTTGTGAGTTTTACTAGAAACATGAGCTTTTGTAAGGTTTGCAAACACAAAAATTTGTTTTTTTACTCAATATGAGAGCTGGACGGTTACACTAAACATGACAGTTATTTGAACATAACTACTAAAGCAAACAAGCAAAATGTCTAATAATGCCTGTATTATTGTATCTTTATGTGTTTTACTAGAAACATGAGCTTTTGTAAGGTTTGCAAACACAAACATTTGTTTTTTCTATCTCAATATGACAGTATAACAGTCATACTTCTAATGAAAGTTATTCAAACAAAACTCCAAAACCAAAAATGCAATAAGTCTAGTAATGCCTGAAATAATGTAAAATCCCGTTTCCTATGAGTTGGGAAATTGTGCAGGATATAAATATAAACGGAATAAAATGATTTGCAAATCCTTTTCAACCCATATTCAATTAAATGCACTATGAAGGAAAGATATTTGATGTTCAAATTCATAAACCTTTTTTTTTTGTTTGCAAATAATAATTAACTTAGAATTTCATGGTTGCAACACGTGCCAAAGTAGTTGGGAAAAGGCATGTTCACCACTGTGTTACATCACCTTTTCTTCTAACAACACTCAATAGATGTTTGGGAACTGAGGAAACTAATTGTTGAAGCTTTGAAAGTGGAATTCTTTCCCATTCTTGTTTTATGTAGAGCTTCGGTCGTTCAACAGTCTGGGGTCTCCGCTGTCGTATTTTACGCTTCATAATGCGCCACAATTTTCCGATGGGAGACAGGTCTGGACTGCAGGCGGGCCAGGAAAGTACCCGCCCTCTTTTTTTATGAAGCCACGCTGTTGTAACACTTGTCTTGCCGAAATAAGCAGGGGCGTCCATGATAACGTTGCTTGGATGACAACATATGTTGCTCCAAAACCTGTATGGACCTTTCAGCATTAATGGTGCCTTCACAGATGTGTAAGTTACCCATGCCTTGGGCACTAATGCACCCCCATACCATCACAGATGCTGGCTTTTGAACTTTGCGCCTATAACAATCCGGATGGTTATTTTCGTCTTTGTTCTGGAGGACACCACATCCTCTGTTTCCAAATATAATTTGAAATGTGGAATTGTCAGACCACAGAACACGTTTACATTTTGCATCAGTCCATCTTAGGTGAGCTCGGGCCCAGAGAAGCCGGCGGCGTTTCAGGATATTGTTGATGAATGGGTTTGGCTTTGCATAGCAGAGTTTTAACTTGCACTTACAGATGTAGCGAACAACTGTAGTTACTGACAGTGGTTTTATGAAGTGTTCCTGAGCCCATGTGGTGATATCCTTTACACACTGATGTCGGTTTTTGACGCAGTACCGCCTGAGGGATCCAAAGTCCGTAATATCATCGCTTACGTGCAGTGATTTCTCCAGATTCTCTGAAATTTTTGATGATTTTACGGACCGTAGATGGTAAAAATCCCTAAATTCCTTGCAAAAGCTTGTTGAGAAATGTTGTTCTAAAACTGTTCGACAATTTGCTTACAAAGTGGTGACCTTCACCCCATCCTTGTTTGTGAATTACTTAGCATTTCATGGAAGCTGCTTTTATACCCAATCATGGCACCCACCTGTTCCCAAATAGCCTGCACACCTTTGGGATGTTCCATATAAGTGTTTGATGAGCATTCCTCAACTTTATCAGTATTTATTGCCACCTTTCCCAACTTCTTTGTCGCGTGTTGCTGGCATCAAATTCTAAAGTTAATGATTATTTGCAACAACAAAAAAGTTTATCAGTTTGAACATCAAATATGTTGTCTTTGTAGCATATTCAACTGAATATGGGTTGAAAATTATTTGCAAATCATTGTATTCCGTTTATATTTACATCTAACACAATTTCCCAACTCATATGGAAACGGGGTTTGTATATTTGTAAGTTTTACTAGAAACATGAACTTTTGTAAGGTTTGCAAACACAAAAATTTGTTTTTTTTACTAAATATGACAGTTGGCTAGAGATTCCGCCCTGAGATCGGTAGGTTGTGAGTTCAATCTCCGGCCGAGTTGTACCAAAAACTATAAAATGGGACCCATTACCTCCCAGCTCAGCATCAAGGGTTGGAATTGGGGGTTAAATCACCAAAACTGATTCCCGGGTGGCGGCCACCGCTGCTGCTCACTGCTCCCCTCACTTTCCATGGGGTGATCAAGGGTGATGGGTCAAATGCAGATAATAATTTTGCCTCACCTAGTGTGTGTGTGACAATCATTGATACTTAACTTAACTATAACTGTCACACTCAAAATGACAGTTATTTAAACATAACTCCGAAACCAAACATGCAAAATGTCTAATAATGCCTGATATAATGTATCTTTGTGAGTTTACGAGCAACATATGTTTTTGTAAGGTTTGCAAACACAAAAATATATATATTTTTTTACTCAATATTCCAGTATGACTGTCACACTCAATATGACAGTTATTTAAACATAACTCAGAAACCAAACATGCAAAATGTCTAATAAAGCCTGAAAAAATGTATCTTTGTGAGTTTTACTTGAAACATGAGCTTTTTGTAAAGTTTTAAAACACACAAAAACATATTTTTTTATTCAATATGACAGTACAACTGTCATACTAAATATGAAATTATTCAAACAAAACTCCAAAACCAAACATGCAAAATGTCTAAGAATGCCTGAGTTAATGTATATTTGTGAGTTTTACTAGAAACATATGCATTTTTAAAGTTTGCAAATACAAAAAATATTTATTTTTCTTACTCAATATGACAGTATTACTGTCATACTAAATATGAAAGTTATTCAAAATAAACTCCAAAACCAAACATGGAAAATGTCTAATAATGCCTGAGTTAATTTGTCTTTGTGAGTTTTACTAGAAACATATGCTTTTTTTAACGTTTGCAAATACAAAAAATATTATTTTTTTTACTCAATATGACAGTATTCCTGTCATACTAAATATGAAAGTTATTCAAACAAAACTCCAAGACCAAACATGCAAAATGTCTAGTAATGCCTGAGTTAATGTATATTTGTGAGTTTTACCAGAAAGATATGCATTTTTAAGGTTTGCAAATACAAAAAATATTATTTTTTTTACTCAATATGACAGTATTACTGTCATACTAAATATGAAAGTTATTCAAAATAAACTCCAAAACCAAACATGGAAAATGTCTAATAATGCCTGAGTTAATGTGTCTTTGTGAGTTTTACTAGAAACATATGCTTTTTTAAGGTTTGCAAATACAAAAATATATATATTTCTTTACTCAATAGGACAGTATAACTGTCATACTAACTATGAAAGTTATTCAAACTTAATTCCAAAACCAAACATGCAATATGTCTAATAATGCCTGTATTAATGTATCTCTGAGTTTTTCTAGAAGCGGGTGCTTTTGTAAGGTTTGCAAACACAAAGGATAGTTTTGTACTCAATATGACAGTATGACTGTCTCACTCAATAAGACGGTTATTTAAACATAATCCATAAATCAAACATGCAAAATGTCTAATAATGTCTGAAATATTATATCTTTGTAAGTTTTACTAGAAACATACACTTTTGTAAGGTTTGCAAACACAACTCATTTTTTTACTCAATATGACAGTCCGTCATACAAACTGTACTAAATATGAAGGTTATTCAAACATAACTCCAAAACCAAACATGCAATATGTCTAATAATGCGTGAAATAATGTATATTTGTAAGTTTTACTAGAAACATATGCTTTTGTAAGGTTTGCAAACACAACAATTTTTTTTTTGCGCAGTATGACAGCATAACTGTCACACTCAATATGACTGTTATTTAAACATAACTCCTAAACCAAACATGCAAAATGTCTAATAAGGCCTGAATTAATGTGTCTTTGTGAGTTTTACTAGAAACATGAGCTTTTGTAACGTTTGCCAACAATTTTTTTTTTTTTTTTACTCAAATGACAGTATAGCTGTCATACTAAATAGGAAAGTTATTCAAACATAAATCCAAAACCGAACATGGAATATGTCTAATATTGTCTGTATTAATGTAGCTCTAAGTTTTTCTAGAATCGGATATTTTTTAAGGTTTGCAAATACAAAAATGTGTTTTGTACTCAATATGACAATATAAATGTCACACTCCATATTACAGTTATTTAAACATAGCTCCTAAACCAAACATGCAAAATGTCTAATAATGCCTGAAATAATGTATCTTTGTGAGTTTTACTAGAAACATATGCTTTTGTAAGGTTTGCAAACACACAAAAACATTTTTTTACTCAATATGACAGCCTTTCATACTAAATATGAAAATTATTGAAGCATAACTCCAAAACCAAACATGCACAATGTTTAATAACGCCTGAAATAATATATCTGTGAGTTTTACTAGAAACATATGCTTTTGTAAGGTTTCCAAACAAAACAATTACTTTTTTTTTACTCAATATGACCGTAATTTTCTTAGAAAACTGTGAAAAAAGCAAGACAAAATTATTCAAAGATACTCATTAGTAATTTTGCAAAACATAACGTATATGTATTTTTGTTAGTTATTTATGAGTCCTTCTTATGCAGTATATTTGGTTCGTACTCATTCTTCTAATCAGCCTGACCTAAGCCTAAGGTGTATGTGTTTGATATATATATATATATATATATATATATATATATATATATATATATATATATATATATATATATATATATATATATATATATATAATATATTTTTTTTAATTAACACATACCGTGGTAGGTTAGATATGATTATGGAATCCAATTAAAATCAAGAGTAAGGTGATTAATTCAGTGTTAATATTGGAATGGGTCCCGTGCCCCTGTAGTGGAAAAGTTGGGCCGAGAGCTCAAAAAGGTTAAGAAACCCTGGATTATATTATACATATTTTTTTATATATTATACATTATTTGAAACAGTATCAGCCTGCATTTCCATCTTTATCTATTTATAATCTATTTATTTATCTATCCAGCATCAGGATGGTAACCGAAGACGTCATTAGGTGCACAATGAAAAAAGGTCGAAAAAAAACTTAAATTGAAGCACAAAGTCAACATAATGCGATGTGTCCAAAGTGAAAGTGTAAAAAAAAAGAAAGCAAAACTGTTATTGTTTATTAACACGTGCACGTGCCGCGCTGTCACGCGCGCACGCTCCCCTCCGTCCCACCCCTGTGACGTCACTTTTCCGCTCCCGACTGTAAACACGGTGTCCCTCCGCGCCGGGTTTGGACAAAGTAGGGCCGAGTCACGCAGCCGTCCGCAGCCACACTTGGGCGAAAGTGAAAGTGACCGCTCGGACGCACTGCCAGCGTCGCTTCGTCACGTCGTCGACATTTCCACGCGTGTCGGCAACACTTGAGCGCCACGGAGTTGTGTCGCTGCCAAGGAATAGGTATGCGCCGAGGGTCTACGTTTAGACCGGGCACTTTGTCGGCGTCTCGCAGTGAGTTTCACCAAGTCTGCTTTAAGCTGACATTTTGGAATAAATAAGTTATAAAGACATTTTTCCGGGGAAAGTCTTAGGACGGCAAGAGGCGTTCAAAGCAAGCGGAGGGATACGAGCTAACCGCGGGGTTCACAAGCCCCGCCTACTTCCCTGTTCACCTTCCGGACGATTTGATTGGCCCGGGGAACTCGAAAGGCTCCCAGCCATTGGTCGGACGCGCTGTCACTCACGCAGCGATGCCTCTCGGTGCAGCGGAGGCTCCATTCGCCATAAGTAAATAGTTCGCTTTACATCAACTCAGAAGAATTGGATCGTTCTCATCCCGGCGAGCACGGCCGCTACTTGGTGGCCGAGATTTGGAAGCTTCTGAGCGGACCGCAGCAGAGCTTGCACCCCCCCCCCCTTCCAGCGGATGCGGATACCCTGACCGGGTAAGTCATCTTTTTCACGCTTTCCGTGCGCACTTTGGTGACAACTGCGCGTCAACACAACATTGCGCTGCTCAGGAATGCGCCATGTGTTCGTGGGAGTGTGTCACGCACACACACACACACCGTGACAGCTCTTCCCCGACTTCTTTCATGTAGTTTGGCTTTATTTGTGTCAAGTTGGCATCCGTCTGGCGAGATCTCTCCCCCGCAAACGCGTAAAGAGCAAAATCCTGCAGCCGGCGGGCGAGTGGTGCGTGTGGGACAACACTCCATTCAGGGGGCTGTCACCCTCAATTAAAGGCCTTACTGAAATGAGATTTTCTTATTTAAACAGGGATAGCAGGTCCATTCCATGTGTCATACTTGATCATTTCGCGATATTGCCATATTTTTGCTGAAAGGATCTAGTAGAGAACATCCACGATAAGGTTCGCAACTTTTGCTTGCTAACAGAAAAGCCCTGCCTCTACCGGAAGTCGCAGACGATGACGTCACATGTTGATGGCTCTGTCACGCCAAATTTCTTCTCCCTACAACCCCCCCCCCCCCCCCCCCCATTTACTTCCGGGGTCATGATTAATACAGACGTTTTGTTAACGCTGTATTATAAAAATATAACGCTATATTATAAAAATACAGATGTTTTGTTAACGCTATATTATAAAAAAAATTAAAAAACAATTTACAAACACAAGCTATGGGATGACATAAGAGGAAACGTGACCCCGGAATTAATGCGTCATCGCATAGCTTGTGTTTGTAAATTGTTTTTTAATTTTTTTTATAACATAGCGTTAACAAAACATCTGTATTTTTATAATATAGCATCATATTTTTATAATATAGCGTTAACAAAACGTCTGTATTAATCATGACCCCGGAAGTAAATGGGGGGGGGGGTTGTAGGGGGGAAGAAATTTGTCGTGACGGCTCCTCACATCTTCACATTGTTTTTAATGGGAGCCTCCAACAAAAACAGCTATTCGGACCGAGAAAACAACAATTTCACCATTAATTTGAGCGAAGATGAAAGATTTGTGTTTGAGGTTATTGATAGCGACGGACTAGGAAAAAAAAGTTTAAAAAAAAACGTGATTGCATTGGGGCGGATTCAGATGTTTTTAGACACATTTACTCGGATAATTCTGGGAAAATCCTTATCTTTCTATTGTGTTGCTAGTGTTTTAGTGAGTTTAAATAGTACCTGATAGTCGGAGGTGTGTGTCCACGGGTGTGTTGACGAGCAGTGTCTCAGGGAAGTCGACGGCATTTATGGACGGCACAAGCTCAAAGAAGCGAGTTTTTACCACAATTTTCTCACCGAAACCTGCTGGTTGACATTCCGTCGGGATCCATGTTCGCTGTGATCCACAGTAAAGTTTCACCTCCGTGAATTTTAAACAAGGAATCCCTGTGTGTTTGTGTGGCTAAAGGCTAAAGCTTCACAACTCCATCTTTCTACTTGGACTTCTCCATTATTAATTGAACAAATTGCAAAAGATTCAGCAACATAGAACTCCAAAATACTGTGTAGTTATGCGGTTAAAGCAGACAACTTTTAGCTGGGTGTGTGTGCAGCGCTCATATTTCCTAAAAACCCGTGACGTCTTGCGTACACGTCATCATTACACGAGGTTTTCAAGACGAAAGTCCCGGGAAATTTAAAATTGCAATTTAGTAAACTAAAAAGGACGTATTGGCATGTGTTGCAATGTTAATATTTCATCATTGATGTATAAACTATCAGACTGCTGGTGGGTAGTAGTGGGTTTCAGTAAGGCCTACTGAAATGAGATTTTCTTATTTAAACGGGGATAGCAGGTCCATTCTATGTGTCATACTTGATCATTTCGCGATATTGCCATATTTTTGCTGAAAGGATTTAGTAGAGAACATCGACGATAAAGTTTGCAACTTTTGGTCGTTAATAGAAAAGCCCTGCCTCTACCGGAAGTATGTGCGCGTGACGTCACGAGTTGCAAGGCTCCACACATATTCACATTGTTTATAAGGGGTGTGGGAAAAAATCGATTCAAATACGGATCAAATCGAAAATGTTGTGCGATTCAGAATCGATTCTCATTTTTAAAAAATCATTTTTTTAAATTTATTTTATTATTTTTTTTTTTTTTATATATATTTTTTTAATCAATTCAACAAACTACTACTCATCAATACCATAACAATGCAATCCAATTCCAAAACCAAACCTGACTTAGCAACACTCAGAACTGCAATAAACAGAGCAATTTAGAAGACACAAACACGACACAGAACAAACCAAAAGTAGTGAAACAAATATGAATATTATCAACAACAGTATCAATATTAGTTATAATTTCAGCATAGTAGTGATTAAAAATCCCTCATTGACATTATCGTTAGACATTTATAAAACTAAAAATAAAAGAACAATAGTGTCACAGTGGCTTACACTTGCGTCGCTTCTCATAAGCTTGACAACACACTGTGTCCAAAATTTTCACAAAGATAAAATAAGTCATATTTTTGGTTCGTTTAATAGTCAAACAAATTTACATTATTGCAATCAGTTGATAAAACATTGTCCTTTACAATTATAAAAGCTTTTTTTTTTTTTAAATCTAGTACTCTGCTAGCATGTCAGCAGACTGGGGTGGATCCTGCTGAAATCCTATGTATTGAATGAATACAGAATTGTTTTTGGATCGAGAATCGAATCGAATCGAAAAAATCGATATATTATCGAATCGTGACACCAAGAATCGATATTGAATCAAATCGTGGGACACCCAAAGATTCACAGACCTATTGTTTATAATGGGAGCCACCAAGCAGTAAGAGCAATTCGGACCGAGAAAGCGACAATTTCCCCATTTATTTAAGCGAGGATGAAATATTCTTGGAGGAGGACATTTAGAGTGAAGTACTAGATAAAAAAAAAAAAGAAGGAAAAAAAAGAAAAGGCGACAGCTCCAAACAAAGAAACACCGGCTGTGTCTCAGTGCTAAAGGCAGCTGCAATTCATCTCTTTCCACCAACAGCATTCTTCTTTATAGTCTCCATTAATAAATGAACAAATTGCAAAAGATTCAGCAACACAGATGCCCAAAATACTGTGTAATTATGCGGTTAAAGCAACAATAAACTTCGCGGGAAATTTAGAATTGCAATTGAGTAAACTAAACCGGCTGTATTGGCATGTGTTGCAATGTTAATATTTCATCATTGATATATAAACTATCAGACTGCGTGGTCGGTAGTAGTGGGTTTGGACACACCTTCTCATTTCGAAGCATTTTCTTTATTTTCATAGTTTGTTTATAAAATGTTTTGCCCTGAGATCAAAAAGGTTGAGTACCCCTGCGTTAAAGGGTCAGTTGTAATACCTTTCTACACCACCTGTGGCAGTAATGGCAATTTCAAACAAACAGAAGAAGACTGGAGCTGAAGTCATAGACAAGTTTCTTAAGTGCAAAAAATATGACTAAAGTGGTGAAGCCGTATTTTCATTTTCACTTCAATTTTCATTCATCTCTGAAAGACGTCCAGGGAGCCACTAGGGCGGCGCTAAAGAGCCGCATGTTGTTGACACCCAATCTAAGGTATCATTATCAGGTTCTAATATCACTGGAGGACGAGGCTGAAGATGTTACACAACAAGAGCATGCTAATAGCTATTTTAGCGACGCTAAGGAATAAGTGTTTGGTGAAGGCAGGTCGATCCATAAATTGATGGTGCTGATACCGAGGGTAGTATCAGTATACAATCATTAATTGAGTCATTTAATGGCCATTTTTAATTCCTCTAAGTCCATTTTTTGGTGTTTTTTGTTCATTCTTGGATTAATCCTTTGACATAGGATGACTTTGAGGTCATGTTTTATAGATATTTTTGTACATTTGTCTTTGTTTGAATGAGGAAGTAGTTTAAATATTGTGGCAATATATTTAAACTGTCAATACTGATTGCTGCTTCTTCCTTTTCGGTCTGGTTGCTATTAGTGCCATACCACTGATTTGCTTGCTGATTCGATAGCGAGTAAAATTCAGGCCGGTTTTTGTGATACTGATCCAATACTGATACCGTGTGCAAATATACGTTAAATGTTTGATGAAATGTAAAAAGTTGTGTATTTCCATATCATGAAGAATACAAGACAAGAGTTATTTATTATTTTCACCCTGTTAAGTATATTGTGGCTGTGGCCTGAGTAACAATACAGTCAAGCTAAAAAAAAATGAAAAAACAGGACAAAATCATACAAAGTACACACACAAAAAAAAGGAATTGAGTAAAATGATTAAAGCATTAAAATTAGGAATGTCAGATAATGGCTTTTTGGCCGATATTCCGATATTGTCTAACTCTTAATTTCCGATACGATATATACAGTCGTGGAATTAGCACATTATTATGCCAAAATCTGTATCAATGCCCCGCATGCATTAACAATGTAACAAGGTTTTTGTGGGGTGTATATTGTAGCACCTCGGAAGAGTTAGTGCTGCAAGGGAGTCTAGGTATTTGTTCTGTTGTGTTTATGTTGTGTCACGGTGCGGATGTTCTCCCGAAATGTGTTTGTTATTCTTGTTTGGTGTGGGTTCACCGTGCGGCGCATATTTGGAACAATGTTAAGGTCGTTTATACGGCCAGCCTCAGTGTGACCTGTAGGGCTGTTGACCAAGTACGCGGCTTGCATTCTCTTGTGAGTGTGTGAAAAGCCGTATGTACTATGTGACTGGGCCGGCACGCAAAAGCAGTGCCTTTAATGTTTATTGGCGCTCCGTACTTCTCCCTAGCGGCGTTTTAAAAAGTCATACATTTTACTTTTTGAAACCGACACCGATAATTTCCGATGTTACATTTTAAAGCATTTATCGGCCGATAATATCGGCAGTCCGATATTATCGGAAATCTCTAATTAATAATAATAATAATAATAATGGATTAGATTTATATCGCGCTTTCCTATTGTTAGATACTCAAAGCGCTCACAGAGCAGTGGGAACCCATCATTCATTCACACCTGGTGGTGGTAAGCTACATTTGTAGCCACAGCTGCCCTGGGGTAGACTGACGGAAGCGTGGCTGCCAGTTTGCGCCTACGGCCCCTCCGACCACCACCAAACATTCACTCATCATTCATTCACCGGTGTGAGCGGCACCAGGGGCAAGGGTGAAGTGTCCTGCCCAAGGACACAACGGCCGCGATTTTGGATGTTAATAGGTGGAAGTGAACCTGCAACCCTCAGGTTAAAATACATTAATTTTTAAGAACTACCATTAGCATGAAAACTAATTTACAATTCAATTACATGAGCGTGTTACGTTGAAAATACTGAACAAGTAAATTAGGGATGTGAAAAAAATCAATCAATCAATCAATCAATGTTTATTTATATAGCCCTAAATCACAGGTGTCTCAAAGGGCTGCATAAGCCACAACGACATAAACATTTTTTTTCTATCACATCTATATTTTTTTTGTAACAATTCCTAATTGATTCAAATAAATATTTTCTTTTTTTTTAGATCTGTCCTATCCAAACACTCACATTGTTGATGTACACAACCCAAAACCAGTCAAGTTGGCACGCTGTGTAAATGGTAAATAAATACAAAATGCCAATAATTAGCAAACATTTTTCAACTTATATTTAAATGAATAGACTGCAAAGACAAGCTATTTAATGTTCACACTGAGAAACGTAATTTTTTGTTTTGCAAATGATCATTAACTTAGAATTTAATGGCAGCAGCACGTTGCAAAAAAAGAAACTTAACCAGAACGTTTTGATGATATTACGGACCGTAGATGGTGAAATCCCCAAATTCCTTGCAATAGCCGGTTGAGAAATGTTGTTCTTAAACTGTTGGACAATTTTCTCACGCCATTTGTTCACAAAGTGGTGACCCTCGCCCCATTCTTGGTTGTGAATGACTGAGCATTTCACGGAAGCTGCTTTTATACCCAATCATGGCACCCACCTGTTCCCAATTAGCCTGTTCACCTGTGGAATGTTCCAAATAAGTGTTTGATGAGCATTCCTCAACTTTTTCAGTCTTTTTTGCCCCTTGAGCCAGCTTTTTTGAAACATGTTGCAGGCATTAAATTCCTAATATTTGCAAAAATAACAAAGTTTTCCAGTTAGCATCATTGACTTTTCAAATGATGCTACAAATTAGATATTTCAACAACTGTCAAATTAAAATGAGCTGCATAATAGGAAATCAAATAGTGTATGTCCTTCACTATGTGGTAGGTTACTGCAGACGTTACCTTCTTCTGTTGTTGACTGCTTTTTTCATACGGTGTTGTTGCGGAAAAGGTTGCTTGGGCATTTTGTTGGGTGGCATCGGCCGAGATAGATAGATAGTATTTTATTGATTCCTTCAGGAGAGTTCCTTCAGGAAAATTAAAAGATGTTGACATGCGGAGTTTCAAGCACTCTTCATTCTCTAGCGGGTGACTTTTCAAATTATGCTACAAATTAGCAGTAATGATACTTTTTGTAGCAACAGTTTTTGCCGCATACTAGACATATTACGGTTGTCTGTTCGACGTCTTCCCGCTTGAAGCCAAACCACCGCCAGACGATGGACCCTGTGTTGTTTTTCTTGGGAATGAATCTTCCTTCATTTGTTACCAGATTCGCACCTTCTCTCTCTCGTATTACCACTCGCACCGCCCCACTAGCATCATGGCTAACGTTACCCACGTCGCTACCTCTCTGCTCGGCGTATGGCGCTGCAAGCGCGACAGTATGTATACAAGTATACCAGGTGCGCTTGTTATAATTATCTGTGAGAAGGAGAGACAAGAAACAGTGAGAAACGCCTGTATTGTAATGCCCGCAGCTAAAAGCTACTGCGTGAGAACGTATACTCAAATATCACGATATAGTCTATTTCACACAGAGACAAATCCGCGATATTAGTTTAGATAGATTAGATAGTACTTTATTTATTCCTTCAGGAAAATTAAAATTTTCAGCACAATCCCATTCAAGATCAGACAAACATTACAGAGAGACAGAACAGGATCGCTGACGGGTCTGCCGGCTTCCAGCCCACCTTACAAAAAAGATGAGATACAAGTAAACAAGTGGGGGGGGAATGGGAGAAAAAAATAGAAGATTAAAATAAAATGAATTAGAAAAAAAAAAATCAGTCTAAGCCTGGGCCCCCGGAGAGGGGGTCCAGACTGAGGCCAAGGGAAAAAAACTACTCATAGCCATAGTACACATCCCTCTTACATGTGTGTAAGAGGGAAACATCAAACATTAAAGAAAACAAAGGACATTAAAGACATTAAAAGACATATATCGGATATATCGAGTATATCCGATATATCGCCCAGCCCTACCCAGGAGTGCACAAAACAGGAACTAAGGGAGTCCAAAACTAAAAGAACGTATCTAAACAAAACATGATCCGTCCCACGGATCATGACGATATTATAGCATAGATATTTCAGTATCGATCCGCACACCACTAGTTACTAAGGTTTGCGTCAGTACCAGTGTTGGTATGGACTCATGTGTCAGTGCCCGTCCATGGTCCTGTTGATTGTTTTTATGTTTATGAGGTCCACAGTTTCACCCTGGACCAGAATATTTTGGATGATGTAAAAATTTGCGCCTTAAGCGCCTTGCTCAGTCAACATTGTTGCACGTCGTTACATGTCTTTACAGCACCGTAACACTTCATGGCAGCGCAATAGCGCCTCGTTCTGCCCCCCAGGAAGACTCGTCACGTCAAAGCCAAATGACTTGTTTTGCCCGCGACCTCTAAGCTTTAGCGTCTGCGGAATAACGTGTCTTCGGTGAGCCCATTTCCGCCAATTGTGCTCTCATTACGGCGCGTAATTGCCTTTCTCCCGGGAGAGAGTGTCATCAAACTTCTCATTTCCTCCTCCAACCCGGAAAGCATTTTGCCAGTGGTTGCAGGCCGCGTAATTATGGCATCAATAACGTGGGCCGGCGCGCGGCTTTCTTGTTTCTGAGGGAGACTTGTCAAGGCGCTGGCTTGGCGGCGTCTCCCCCGCAACCCCGAGGGGGGCCCACTGACCTGGGCCGAGAGACAAAGAGATTATGTCTCGGGGGACCGTGGCAAGACTTTGACGCATGAGCTCTACCTGTCCAGGTCGACCCAAAGAGTTCTCACAGGGTCCCCTCACCAGGCCGTCCAGATACTTTTGGCAATATAGTGTAATTGGCCACCCATCTAAATGATGCGTATCAGGTGTCCTAGTCACTTGGCCTGGCCACAGGTGTATACAAATCAAGCACTTAGGCATAGAGACTGTTTCTACAAACATTTGAGACAGGACGGGCCACTCTCAGTGATTTCCAGCGTGGAAGTGTCACAGGATGCCAGTCCCCTCACCAGGATGTCCAGATACTTTTGGCAATATAGTGTATTTGGCCACCCATCTCAATGATCAGAATCAGGTGTCCTAATCACTTGGCCCGGTGTATCAAATCAAGCACTTAGGCATGGAGACTGTTTCTCCAAACATTTGTGAAAGGATGGGCCGCTCTCAGTTATTTCCAGCGTGGAACTGTCACAGGATGCCACCTGTGCAACAAATCCAGTCGTGAAATTTCTCCGCTCCTAAATATTCCAAAGTCAACTTTCTGCTTTATTATACGGAAATGGGAGAGTTGGGGAACAACAACAACTCAGCCACCAAAGTGGTAGGCCACGTAAACTGACAGAGAGGGGTCAGCAGATGCTGAAGCGCATAGTGCAAAAACTTTCTGCAGAGCTCCAAACTTCGTGTGACCTTCCAATTAGCCCACGTGCAGTACGCAGAGAGCTTAACGGAATGAGTTTCCATGGCCGGGCAGCTGCATCCAAGCCATACATCGCCAACATGACTGTGCGAAAAGCAAGGTCCATAAAGACATGGATATCAGAGTCTGGTGTGGACAAACTTGACTGGCCTGCACAGAGTCCTGACCTGAACCCGATTGAAGACTTTTGGGATGAATTAGAACAGAGACTGTGAGCCAGGCCTTCTCGACCAATAGTGTGACCTCACCATTGGAAGAATGGTGGAAAATTCCTATAAACACACTCCGCAACCTTGTGGACAGCCTTCCCAGAAGAGTTGAAACCGTAATAGCTCCAAAAGGTGGATATCATATTGAACCCAATGGGTTAGGAATGGGATGGCACTACAAGTTCGTATGTGAATCAAGGCAGGTGGCCAAATATTTTTGGCAATATAGTATAGTTTTGACCTGAAGGCGCAAGATTTGTGAATCCATGGTGGTTCTCAAACTTGTTTTTCACCACCTCAGGGGATATTGAATGGCAGTAGCGTAGTAGGCCTATCTATTTTTAGAACGTGACCCTGGCACGTTCTAAAAATACTATCAAAATAAACAAAATCATAACAAAAGTGGAATAAAAACGTTTCCCGGTGAAATGTAATTTAGAAAAAGTTGCAATGTTCACTAATAAAACAAAGCAGGTTTTTTTCTTTAAAACTCTCATTGCTGAAAACATATTAAATCAGAATCAATGTTTTTTTATGAATTATTGACCGATTACTTCACATCAAATATTGCACTTCGAAAAATATGTGTGTGTTGTCATTAAATATCCATCCATCCATCCATCCATCCATCCATACATTTTCTTACCGCTTCTGATATGTTTTTCACAGCAATATATGTTTGTCACAGTTTTGAAAAAGTAATTAATCGTATAATTTTTCTTTTAATAAAAAATGAAAACGGATCCTGCAGACCCGAACTCCACACAAGGGTTATTGTTACGTGTTATCATTACATCACTGGTTAATTTGGTCTTGAAAATAATGTTGGCAATAATATTGTTTATCGGCAAAAAGTTGTCGGTCAATATATCGGCCCAGGCCTATGCTAATGTTGAAAGATTCGTGCAAGACATTAAACTCATTCTTCCTTTCGTTTTATTGCAACAACAGATAATCTTTGTGTTTGATTGTGAGGCATTAAAAGCCACAAAATGCAATGGGTCCATCAGACCCACAAACGCTGGCTGAGTAACAACAATGTGAACGTTGCACGGAAAATTTCTCTGGCAGTTTCTGCATCCCACAGGGATTCTTCTTTTGTGTTCCCACACAAGGTTTCAACATTGTTTGTCATTACTGTCTGCTCTCATTTTCTCGCACATTTTGACTCTCTGATGTTTTGTGTACCTAGACTTTGTCCTCCTCCTGTGTGTGTGTGTCTATGTGTGTGTGAGTGCTAGATATATTTTTTTCATCATTCTAGCTATAGTGGAAAGGGGGGCCCTCACAACCTACTGACAAAACGTGGGTCCACTCAAAGTAGGCAAAACATGTATGAGTTTGTGTGTGTTTGTGTGTGTATTCTGTTATAAGTTCTTCACAAAAAATGAGCCAAAGTCAAAAAGTCTCAGTTTTGAAAAATAAATTAATTGTATATTTTTCTTTTAATAATAAATGAAAACGGGTCCCACAGACCCGAACACATTAAACAGTTTCAGTTTTGGTTGATTTTTGCCAGTGCCAGTGGACCAAAGCGGTAGTGTTTTGCCAGAAGAAGACTTCATTTCCCATAAGTTCTAGTGTACAGTGGGGCAAAAAGTATTTAATCAGCCACCGTTTGTGCAAGTTCTCCCACTTAAAATGATGAAAGAGGTCTGTAATTTTCATTATAGGTACACTTCAACTGTGAGAGACAGAATGTGAAAAAAAAATCCAGGAAATTCACATTGTAGGAATTTTAAATAATTTATTTGTAAATTATGGTGGAAAACAAGTATTTGGTCAACCATTCAAAGATCTCACTGATGGAAGGAGGTTTTGGCTCAAAATCTCACGATACATGGACCCGTTCATTCTTTCCTTAACACGGATCAATCGTCCTGTCCCCTTAGCAGAAAACAGCCCCAAAGCATGATGTTTCCACCCCCATGCTTCACAGTAGGTATGGTGTTCTTGGGATGCAACTCAGTATTCTTCTTCCTCCAAACACGACGAGTTGAGTTTATACCAAAATGGATACATGGATGATACAGCAGAGGATTGGGAGAATGTCATGTGGTCAGATGAAACCCAAATAGAAGTTTTTGGTATAAACTCAACTCGTCGTGTTTGGAGGAAGAAGAATACTGAGTTGCATCCCAAGAACACCAAACCTACTGTGAAGCATGGGGGTGGAAAAATCAAGCTTTGGGGCTGTTTCTCTGCTAAGGGGACAGGACGATTGATCCGGGTTGAGGAAAGAAGGAATGGGGCCATGTTTGTGAGATTTTGAGCCAAAACCTCCTTCCATCAGTGAGAGCTTTGAATGGTTGGCCAAATACTTATTTTCCTCCATAATTTACAAATAAATTATTTAAAATTACTACAATGTGAATTCCTGGATTTTCTTCCCCACATTCTGTCTCTCAAAGTTGAAGTGTACCTATGATGAAAATTATAGACCTCTGTCATCATTTTAAGTGGGAGAACTTGCACAATCAGTGGCTGACGAAATACTTTTTTCCCCACTGTATATGAAAATATACTGTAATATTGGCACACATATTAGGTATATAATGGTTATTTTGATGTTACATATCAAACACTATCAAGAAATGATCTTGGATTGAAAAATTAATTAATTTGATCATTTTTCTTTTAATAAAAAAATGAAAACAGTCTTACAGACCCGAACACCATATTATTACGTGTAATCATAACATCAGTGGTTAATTTGGTCTTAAAAATAATGTTGGCAATGATATCGTTTATCGGCAAAAACTTGTCGGTCAATATATCGTCCCAGGCCTATGCTAATGTTGAAAGCTGCGTGCAAGATATTAAACTAATTTTTCCTTTCGTTTTATTGCAACGACCGATCATATTTTTCTTCGGTCTTCCCTTAAAGTCCTTTCTGCCTTTTTAAAAGAACTCCTTTAAAGTCTTTTTTCTGACAAGCCGTGATTCATCGTCATCATCACAAAGGCTGATGCAAAGAGTCAATAAAGGCTTTATTGTTTTGTTTTTTGAACATTGTATTCTTTGAAGTCCAGTTGGTCCCATCTCACACGGAGTGCAGGCCAACACCGTCCATATATTGAAGTATTGTGTACTGGCCGGGCAAAAAAAGGGCTTAAGCTGCAGATAACTTATGAGCTTAGCCGCCGTAATGGGCTTTTGTGTTCCTGAGAGCCGTGACTGCAGGCGCAGCGGAACGCCGGCAGCGGAGCGGCTCCAGCGACAAACATCCATCCGCGCTTTCCCTTTTTCCCTTGCGGCGAATTGAGCACCGCGCAGTCAAAACACAGCAGCGGGAGGAGGACAAGCTCCCCCATCCCTCTTGGCTGGCGCTAATTTTAAGGAAGTACAATCTCTCCCTGTCCGACTCTTTCTGGCCGCTTCCTGCTAAACGGCGGTCATCCGGCGTGCACTCCAGACGTGACAGAGGGCGGCGTTGTCCGCCAAGGACCTGCTCGAGTGGCCCGAGGGCGCGTAGAAGTCTTCCCGGAACGTCAAAGCTCCCTTGCCGGGCTCGTTTGTACGGCTGCAATCATAAATAAAGGCCTTTTCCTTATCAAATTAATATCCATCAATAATCCTTAAATTAACAATATTGCAGTCTAAAACAAACATACAACGTCTTCAAAGCAGCAGCAGATTAGAAAGTGTCCAATAACAAACATGTTCGCATCATCAGGCCTCAAATTTGAACTTTTTAAGGTCAAGGCAAAGCCTTAAAGTAGGGCTCATATTTTAGGGCACCAAGGCAATTTAGAAGGCCACCAAGGCAAACTTTATTTTATTTCGAGGGAGGGGCTCCAAACATGCATATATAAGTATGTGTGTGTGTATATATAAGCAGGGTTTCCCACACATTCATTTATTTGTGGCGGCCCGCCACGAAAGAATTACGGCCGCCACAAATAAAAATTTGACCGCTCATAAAAGCAATGGGACTCTGTCTGTGAATGGAGCTTGTAGTTACATATTATATAAATATGTAAATATTATATAAATATGTACATAAAGTGTTGTAATTATATTAGCCTATGAGATGCGATGCAAGTGTAAGCCAGCAACCACCAACCAAAACGCCTATCCCCCACCCCTCCGTGCGTCGGTTGAGGTGGGCGGCGTTGGGTTGGTGGTAGCTGGGTGTATAATGGAACCCGGAAGAGTCAGGATACATGGGATCCTGGGTATTTTTTCTGTCGTGTTTATGTTTTGTTATAGTGCGGATGTTCTCTTGAAATGTGTTTGTCATTCTTGTTTGGCGTGGGTTCACAGTGTGGCGTATATTAGTGAGAGCATGATTTCCCACACATTCATTTATTTGTGCCGACCCGCCACGAAAGAATTACGGCCGCCACAAAAGAAAGTATATATTATTTATTTATTTTTATTTTTTAAATTTTTTCTGTCTTTTGACTCGCTCGACCGCTCATAAAAGCAATGGGACTCTGTTTGTGAATGGAGCTTGTAGTTACATATTATATAAATATGTAAATAGTATGTAAATATGTATATACATATGTACATAAAGTGTTGTAATTATATTAGCTTATGAGATGCGATGCCAGTGTAAGCCCATGTGACACTATTGTACTTTTTTTACACCCAGCAACCACCAACCAAAACATCTATCCCCCACCCCTCCGTGCGTCAGTTGAGGTGGGCGGGGTTGTGTTGGTGGTAGCTGGGTGTATAATGGAGCCCGGAAGAGTCAGGATACATGGGATTCTGGGTATTTTTTCTGTCGTGTTTGTTTTGTTATCGTGCGGATGTTCTCCTGAAATGTGTTTGTCATTCTTGTTTGGCGTGGGTTCACAGTGTGGCGCATATTAGTAAGAGCATGATTTCCCACACATTCATTTATTTGTGGCGACCCGCCACGAAAGAATTACGGCCGCCACAAAAAAAAGTATATATTATTATTTTTATTTTTATTTTTTATTTTTTCCGGCTTTTGACTCGCTCGACCGCTCATAAAAGCAATGGGACTCTGTCTGTGAATGGAGTTTGTAGTTACATATTATATAAATATGTAAATATTATGTAAATATGTATATACCTATGTACATAAAGTGTTGTAATTATATTAGCTTATGAGATGCGATGCCAGTGTAAGCCCATGTGACACTATTGTTCTTTTTTTACACCCTGCAACCACCAACCAAAACATCTATCCCCCACCCCTCCGTGTGTCAGTTGAGGTGGGCGGGGTTGGGTTGGTGGTAGCTGGGTGTATAATGGAGCCCGGAAGAGTCAGGTTACATGGGATTTTGGGTATTTTTTCTGTCGTGTTTATGTTTTGTTATAGTGCGGATGTTCTCCTGAAATGTGTTTGTCATTCTTGTTTGGCGTGGGTTCACAGTGTGGCGCATATTAGTAAGAGCATGATTTCCCACACATTCATTTATTTGTGGCGACCCGCCACGAAAGAATTACGGCCGCCACAAAAAAAAGTATATATTATTATTTTTATTTTTATTGTTTATTTTTTCCGGCTTTTGACTCGCTCGGCCGCTCATAAAAGCAATGGGACTCTGTCTGTGAATGGAGCTTGTAGTTACATATTATATAAATATGTAAATATTATATAAATACGTGTATAAATATGTACATAGTGTTGTAATTATATTCCAACTCCGCGTTCTTCTTGGTCATCGCCGCCGCCGCTGCCCCCCCCATCCCCCAGTTTCAGGGTATGAGAAGCGAGCCCAATACGATGGTGTAATGGCGAGCGGCCCGCCGTCCCGCTGGCTTGGCCCGCTTACTCCTCTGCTCACGTTCCGCCCCGTGCGCACTGGAGGCGCATCCTGCCAGGTGAACATGTGTTGTCCGTGTGCTCTGCGGCAGCCGACCCACCGCTCTGGTGCCGGTCCTGCCTTGCGGCGCTCGATCGACCTCGCCAGGTTACACAAACACGCCCACACTCTTTTTTTCCAAGGCTTTCATCTGAGGAGCAAAGTGATGATGCCTTGATGCGCTGCTTCTTAAGACCAGTTGCCTCCGTTTCCACTCAGAGGAGGTTCAAACCAGGTGGCTGTTCTCATACAAAGTCTGAACCTTATTGACTTAGTCATCAGCATCATAGAAGACTCTTTGTTACCCAGACCAGATAAAAGGGGCTTCAGGTAGCAAGGTTTCCCGCCTCGAGTGCTGCGACTACATAAATATTATTAAAATAGTATCAATCTCACAGAGATTCCCGAGCCATTTTCAGAGTCAATGAAGAGGCCTGTCACGCGATCCGTGATGTAGAGGAGGTACCACTGATCCCTTCCCCGTCAACAACAATTCTAATCAAAACGACTATGTAAGATGTAAAATTATGATCCAAGATCAACCTACTCAGTGGCTTTAGTGGTTTAGAGTGTCCGCCCTGAGATCGGTAGGTTGTAAGTTCAAACCCCGGCCGAGTCATACCAAAGATTACAAAAATGGGACCTCATAACCTCCCAGCTTGGCACTCGACATCAAGGGTTAGAATTGGGGGTTAAATCATCAAAAATGATTCCCGGGCGTGCCCACCGCTGCTGCTCGCTGCTCCCCTCACCTCCCAGGGGGTGAACGAGGGGATGGGTCAAATGCAGAGGACCAATGATTGTGACAACGTCATTATACTTTAACTTAACCCGTGTTTAACTTTAACTGATGTTTTTGAGCCCGAGCACAATGAGGATGAACAACAGGTTTCAGAAGCCAAGTGCTTAAACAGATGTAGCTTTATTGTGGCACTACAGCGTTAGCAGCTTTGCTCGGTGCATAACATACAAACTAACCATCCATTCATTTTCTACCGTTTATCCCGTTTGCGATCGCGGGGGGTGCTTTAAATGTTTATCAATCAATGTTAACTTATAAAGCCCTAAATCATGAGTGTCTCAAAGGGCTGTACAAGCCACAACGACATCTTCGGCTCAGATCCCACATTAGGGCAAGGAAAAATTCAACCCAATAGGACAATGACAAAGTTTGGAGGGGACTGCAAATGTGGGGTCTCCCCCACAAATTTTTTTTATATGGTGGGTTACTGCAGAGGTTATCTCCTTCTGTTGTTGACTTTTCTTTTTAATACGGTGTGGATATGGAAATAGGCTCTGCGATGAGGTGGCGACTTGTCCAGGGTGTACACCGCCTTCCGGCCGTTTGTAGCTGAGATAGGCACCAGCGCCCCCCGCGACCCCAAAGGGAGTAAGAGGTAGTAAATGGAAGGAGGGACGGATTGATGGATGGATCTGGAAATAGTTGCTTGGGCATTTTGTTGGTGTGGCACCGGCCGGAGATGTTGACATGCGGAGTTTAAAGCACTTTTCATTCTCTAGCGGGTGACTTTTCAAATGATGCTACATTAGCAGTGGTGCTACTTTTTGTAGCAACGCTTTTGCCGCACACATGTTGAACACATTCCCACTGTTTTTCTTAGTTATTGATTCTTCCTCCATTTGTTACAAGATTCGCACCGTCTCTCTCTCGTATTACCACTCGCACCTCACCAGATGTAGCGACCAACTGCAGTTACTGACAGGGGTTTTCTGATGTGTTCTTGAGCCCAAGTGGTGATATCCTTTACACACTGATGTCGCTTTTTGATGCAGTACCGCCTGAGGGATCCAAGGTCACGGGCATTCAATGTTGGTTTTCGGCCTTGCAGTGATTTCTCCAGATTCTCGTAGTTGGGGAAATCCCTAAATTCCTTGCAATAGCTGGTTGAGAAATGTTGTTCATAACCGTTGGACAATTTTCTCAGGCATTTGTTCACAAAGTGCTGACTCTCGCCCCGTCCTTGTTTGTGAATGACAGAGCATTTCATGGAAGGTACTTTTACACCCATTCATGGCACCCACCTGTTCCCAATCAGCCTGTTTACCTGTGGGATGTTCCAAATAAGTTGTGAAGAGCTATCTACATTCCTACTCTCACCTACGGTCATGAAGTGTGGGTCATGACCGAAAGAGTAAGATCGCGGATACAGACGGCCGAAATTAGTTTTCCCAGAAGGGTGGCTGGCATCTCCCTCAGAGATAGGGGGAGAAGTTCAGTCACCCGAGAGAGACTCAGAGTAGAGCCGCTGCTCCTTCGCTTGGAAAGGAGCCAGCTTAGGTGGTTCGGGCATCTCGTGCGGAAGCCTCACGAGCGTCTCCCTTGGGAGGTCCTCGTTGCACGTCCCACTGGGAGGAGACCCCGCGGCAGGCCAAGGACCAGATGGGGGGATTACATCTCCTCTCTGGCCTGGGAAGGCTTCGGGATCCCCAAGGAGGACGTTGCTAATGTTGCTCTGCAGAGGGAAGTCTGGGGGTCTATGCTGGAGCTGTTGTCCCCGCGACCCGATTCCGGATAAGCGGTTAAAGATGGATGGATGCTCCAAATAAGTGTTTGATGAGCAATTTCTCAGTCTTTTTTGCAACTTGTGCCAGCTCTTTTGAAACATGTTGCTGGCACCAATTTCCAAATGAGCTAATATTTACACAAAATAACAAAGTTTTCTGGTTCCAACGTTAAGTATCTTGTCTTTGCAGTCTATTCAATTGAATATAGGTTGAAAAGGACTTGCAAATCACTGTATTCTGTTTTTATTTACCAGTTTATTTACCAGTTTTGTAGATGGATGAAGTATTTATGTGAATTTGCCTGTGTCATGACCTGTAAGGTGAAGGATCAGGGTGCAGGGAAACCTTACTTAGGTCTACCAATCCATGTCCTCCTACAAGCCTTTAATTGAGCCTTCATCAGCCGCTGATCTTTAGGCTGAACATCAGTTCAGATAATGAGCATGGGACTGCTGATGTGTGGGGGGGGGGGGGGGGGGGGGGGGGGTTGGTGGTCTGCAAGGCAACAAGACGACACAGGAGGTGTGAAGAAGGCATGGGGATTTTTTTTCCCCCCTTGTGCCGGAAAGCGCGAAGCCGGTCGTCTGTTGGTTTGTTTACGCTGCTGGCAGACATTTGAAAGCGTCTGTGGTTGACTGCTTAGACAAGCACAACCTGCAGAACCGTGTCCCCCTTCAGCAGAACACTTTTCTGTGCTTCTCTTCAAGACGTTGACGTCCGCGCGTGTGCGAGTTCAGAGGTCGCCGATGCTGGAACTGTTCCCGACCCTCCGCACAGAACTCCTCCCAGCGTGACTTTGTGGAGCTGGTTTGCGTCTTCCCCAAAGTCGGAAGCATGCATTTGTTCAAAATGTCTTGTTAAGATGAGGCAAGAAGATTGATGGATTCGGTCTAACCCAGGGGTGTCTAAACTTTTGCCAAAGCATTTGGGGCCTTTTTGACATTTTTTCATTTTCAAAAACATTACAATTTATAAATGTTTTCATCCTTCTGAGCTCCCCTCAAGTTTGGTTGACTTGGGAGGTTGACCACACACACACACACACACACACACACACACACACACACACACACACACACACACACACACACACACACACATATACATCTATATTAGACATGTCCGAGGGGGGTAGCGGTGGTGTATATTGTAGCGTCCCGGAAGAGTTAATGCTGCAAGGGGTTCTGGGTATTTATTCTGTTGTGTTCATGTTGTGTTACGGTGCAGATGTTCTCCCGTAATGTGTTTGTCATTCTTGTTCGGTGTGGGTTCACAGTGTGGCGCATATTTGTAACAGTGTTCAAGTTGTTTATATGGCCACCCTCAGTGGGACCTGTATAGCTGTTGACCAAGTATGCATTGCATTCACTTGTGTGTGTGTGTGTGTGTGTGTGTGTGTGTGTGTGTGTGTGTGTGTGTGTGTGTGTGTGTGTGTGTGTGTGTGTGTAAAGCCGTAGATATGATGTGATTGGGCCGGCACGCAAAGGCAGTGCCTTTAAGGTTTATTCACGCTGTACTTCTACTTACGTCCGTGTACTATATATTAAAAAATATATATATATATATATGTGTGTATATATATATATATATATATATATATATATATATATATATATATTATATATACAAACCCCATTTCCATATGAGTTGGGAAATTGTGTTAGATGTAAATATAAACGGAATACAATGATTTGCAAATCCTTTTCAACCCATATTCAGTTGAATATGCTACAAAGACAACATATTTGATGTTCAAACTGATAAACTTTTTTTTTGTGGCAAATAATCATTAACTTTAGAATTTAATGCCAGCAACACGTGACAAAGAAGTTGGGAAAGGTGGCAATAAATACTGATAAAGTTGAGAAATACTCATCAAACACTTATTTGGAACATCCCACAGGTGTGCAGGCTAATTGGGAACAGGTGGGTGCCATGATTGGGTATAAAAGCAGCTTCCATGAAATGCTAAGTAATTCACAAACAAGGATGGGGGGAGGGTCACCAATTTGTAAGCAAATTGTCGAACAGTTTTAGAAAAACATTTCTCAACGAGCTATTGCAAGGAATTTAGGGATTTTACTATCCACGGTCCATAAAATAATCAAAAGGTTCAGAGAATCTGGAGAAATCACTGCACGTAAGCGATGATATTCTGGACCTTGGGGCGGCATAGCTCCGTTGGTAGAGTGGCCGTGCCAGCAACTTGAGAGTTGCTGGTTCGATTCCCGCTTGTGCCATCCTAGTTACTGCCGTTGTCCTTGGGCAAGACACTTTACCCACCTGCTGCCAGTGCCACCCACACTGGTTTAAATGTAACTTAGATATTGGGTGTCACTATGTAAAGCGCTTTGAGTCACTTGAGAAAAGCGCTTTATGAATATAATTCACTAATTCACACCTTTAATCCCTCAGGCGGTACTACATAAAAAACCGACATCAGTGTGTAAAGGATATCACCACATGAGCTCAGGAACACTTCATAAAACCACTGTCAGTAATTACAGTTGGTTGCTACATCTGTAAGTGCAAGTTAAAACTATGCTATGCAAAGCAAAACCCATATATCAACAACACCCGGGAACGCCGCTGGCTTTGCTGGGCACGAGCTCATCTAAGATGGACTGATGCAAAGTGGAAAAGTGTTCTGTGGTCTGACGAGTCCACATTTCAAATTATATTTGGAAACTGTGGACGTTGTGTCCTCTGGAACAAAGAGGAAAATAACCATCCGGATTGTTATAGGCGCAAAGTTCAAAAGCCAGCATCTGTGATGGTATAGGGGTGCATTAGTGTCCAAGGCATGGGTAACTTACACATCCATGAAGGCACCAATAAAGCTGAATGGTCCATACAGGTTTTGGAGCAACATATGTTGTCATCTAAGCAACGTTATCATGGACGCCCCTGCTTATTTCAGCGAGACAATGCCAAGCCACGTGTAACAACAGCGTGGTTTTGTAGTAAAAGAGTGCGGGTACTTTCCTGGCCCGCCTGCAGCCCAGACCTGTCTCCCATCGAAAATGTGTGGCGCATTATGAAGCGTAAAATACGACAGCGGAGATCCTGGACTGTTGAGCGACTGAAGCTCTACATAAAACAAGAATGAGAAAGAATTCCACTTTCAAAGCTTCAACAAATAGTTTCCTCAGTTCCCAAACGTTTATTGAGTGTTGTTAAAAGAAAAGGTGATGTAACACAGTGGTGAACATGCCCTTTCCCAACTACTTTGGCACACGTTGCAGCCATGAAATTCCAAGTTAATTATTATTTGCAAAAACAAATAAAGTTTATGAGTTTGAACATCAAATATCTTGTCTTTGTAGTGCATTCAACTAAATAGGGGTTGAAACGGATTTGCAAATCATTGTATTCCGTTTATATTTAAATCCAACACAATTTCCCAACTCATATGGAAACAAGGTTTTTATATACATATGTATATATACATGTATATATATATATACGCATGCATACATATATGTATATATATGTGTATGTATATGTATATATATGTGTATGTATATGTATATATGTGTATGTTTATGTGTATATATGTATATATATATGTGCATGTATATATATGTGTGTGTCTGTGTATCTATACATATATATATGTATGTATATGTATATATATCTATATATGTTGATGTATATATATGTATGTATATATATATGTATGTATGTATATGTATGTATATGTGTGTATTTACATATATACAGTATATATGTATATACTGTATATTAATGGATATATATATGTATGTATGTGTGTATTTATATGTGTATATATATATGTATATATGTATATATATATATATATATATATATATACACATATATATAATGTATGATTGTGTGTGTATATCACAAAATATGCAACATTTTGCCTCAAAACGTTTTCAAAGTGGAGTATTTGATGTGAAGTAAATGAAGCCTTCAAAAGTTCAATAATTCATAACACCATTGACTTTGATTAATTAATAATTTTTTAGCTATGACAACCTCAAAACCCCCCACACAATTTCTCTGGAATCCAAAAGTATTTTTTTTCTTACACGTTTTTATAATTTTTTTACTCTTTTTGTTTCTTTTATGCCCTGTTTTTCTTTGAAATCATTGCAAACGCTAAGTATGCAATATTTTCCCCCAAAAATATTTCAAAGTTGAATATTTGATGTGAAGTAGTTCCATACTTGATAACATCATTGATTTTGAGTCATTATTATTTTTCGAGCAATGACAGTTTTAAAGAAAAAACAGCCTGAATGCCACCTTTTGTATTATTAGGGTTAACATTGCTACTTTTTCTCATTACATTTCACCTGTATGCTCATTTATTCCCCTTTTTTATGTTTTTTTTTTTTGGTAGTACTATTTTTAGAATGTGCCGCGGGCCGTAAAAAAAACAAAAAAACTCCCGGCCGCAAATGGCCCCTTGGCCACATGTTGGGCACCTCTGGTCTAACCTCTCATTCATTCACTGACATGATGTTTAGTACGAAATATGACCCAGCATGAGGGAGTAGCAGGCGATGACACAAACAGTCTGCATATGAAGTCATAAAGCAAGTTATCTGAGGAGAGTGGGGGATTTTGGGGTTTAAGTGTGTGTTTGCACGTCCCCCCTGAGAGAAGCCGTTAAGAAGTTTATTTAATCAACATTCGTGGAGGGAATCGTCAGACAGCCTGTGGTATTGTTCTCTACTGTTCCTGCTCAAAGCTTCTCTTTGATACAACAACCCAAAAAAAAAAGGAAAGATCTTAACGATTGGAGATGGTCGTTTAAAAGTCCTTTGGGCTTTTAGTGATGCAATTAGTCTTCATTTCACCGCAACACACTCCAGAGGAGAAAATGTGTTCTACAAAAATGGCAAAGACAGAGAATAACTGAAAAGAGAGTTCACTCTGTTTCTTTCTAACTTGTAAGTTCCACCATAATGACCAACGTTAAAATACAGGTTTTATTTATTATTTCTGGCCACGTTTCCTGGCCAGTTTGAACAGTACGACAGTGTTTGAATATTGGGGGAAAAAAACACCACTCTATTGAAGTGGTCATTCGATCATGAGATAGAGCCCGCCTACCGTACCACCTTTTGAAAATCACTGGACTAGTTATCCGGCGTAATGTTTGGTCGTACCATAGCCGAAATGGCACACAAAAACCGAGGCAGGCTTTCGTAGAAAAAATGACCGTACTTCTATGGTCTGTACAGTGATGAACATGCCCTTTCCCAACTACTTTGGCACATGTTGCAGCCATGAAATTCTAAATTAATTATTATTTGCAAAAAAAAAAAAAGTTTATGAGTTTGAACATCAAATATCTTGTCTTTGTAGTGCATTCAATTGAATATGGGTTGAAAAGGGTTTGCAAATCATTGTATTCTGTTTATATTTACATCTAAGACAATTTCCCAACTCATATGGAAACAGGGTTTGTATACATTTTTTGAACATTTGTAAAGAAAATCATATCATATCATGGTGACCACACCCCTAACCACACCTCAACCGCCACAGGCATCTTGGCAATTTAGGGGAATTTACAGTCATTTCGGTGAGGGCCAAACTGGCCCCCGTGGCTTTTGACCCCCCTCTGCATTATTTGATCATGCTGTGTTGTCACTCTCCTGTTAACGTCGCGGATGACCAGTCATGTCAGGATTAGATATCCCAAACCGTCATCTTAACTGGACCGCTCGGCGCTTCTGAAAGTCGAATCTCCTTTTTGGAGAGTTAAGCGGCGCTCTATGCCGTCCGTCACGCTGCGCCAAGGCGACTGTCAGTCCGCCGAACTGACTGGAATAATAATGCAGCGCGACACTGCTTCTCCCAAAGAGGACAGCCGACCGGTCTGCACTCCGCTCCTAAAGGTCACGGAAGTTGAGCTAAAGGTCACTTGACCGATCTCATTGCAGATGCCTGGCTGGTCTTTGCAGTAATCAGCCCAAGCTCCGTTACGTCAATATTCATGGAAGTAACAAATCAAAAGCGGCAATCCCTGCTCGGTTTTGGCTAAAAATACCGCCTTTAAGCGCTAAATTTGTCCGCCCGGACGTAAATTGCTCCAAATAACCCGGCTCTGAGCCGGAGCGGACGTCTGTGCTTAGCCTGCAGACGAGCAAATGAAAACGGAATGAACAAACTTTGGTTTCATCAGGGATTACAGAATCTGCCGGAGTTTGTCCGTCTCATTACATTTCATATCCGGGAAATTTGTGCCTCCGTTTTGCTCTGCTTCTTTCGACTTTCATGTCTCCCGCATACAAACCCCGTTTCCATATGAGTTGGGAAATTGTGTTAGATGTAAATACAAACGGAATACAATGATTTGCAAATACTTTTCAACCCATATTCAGTTGAATGCACTACAAAGACAAGATATTTGATGTTCAAACTAATAAACTTAATTTTTTTTTTGCAAATAATAGTAATAATAATAGATTTTATTTGTGAAAAAGCACTTTATGTTGAGCAAAAAACCTCAGTGCCACAGTGTAAAAAAATAAATAAATAATAACAATAATAATACTATAAAGATAATACAAATAAATAAAATATGAAACTAGAAACAGCCCAATAGGTAGAACCAGCATGCATATCTATAAGAAGGCTTTTTTAAAAAGAAGGGTTTTTAAGCCTTTTTTTTAAGCATCCACAGTCTGAGGTGTCCTCAGGTGGTCAGGGAGAGCGTTCCAAAGACTGGGAGCAGAGGAGCAGAAAGCCCGGTCTCCCATGGTTCGTAGCTTTGTCCTTGGAGGTTGGAGGAGGTTAGCCTGTTTGGAGCGGAGGTGGTGGAGGATTTGGGGGTGAGCAGTTCTTTGAGGCAGACGGAGGCATTTCCATGGAGGCACTGGTGAGTTATTAGGGATATTTTGAATTCAATCCTGAGTGGAACAGGAAGCCAGTGAAGGGATTTGAGAGTTGGTGGGATGTGGTCGTATTTCCGCACTCTCATCAGGATAAAATAATAATTAACTTAGAATTTCATGGCTGCAACACGTGTCAAAGTAGTTGGGAAAGGGTAGGTTAACCACTGTTACATCACTTTTGTTTTAACAACACTCAATAAATGTTTGGGAACTGAGGAAACTAATTTTTGAAGCTTTGAAAGTGGAATTCTTTCCCATTCCTGTTTTATGTAGAGCTTCAGTCGTTCAACAGTCCGCGGTCTCTGCTGTCGTATTTTACGCTTCATAATGCGCCACACATTTCTGATGGGAGACAGGTCTGGACTGCAGGCGGACCAGGAAAGTACCCGCACCCTTTTTTTTTTTTTACAAAGCCACGCTGTTGTAATACATGCTGAATGTGACTTGACATTGTCTTGCTGAAATAAGCAGGGGCGTCCATGAAAAAGATGGCGCTTAGATGGCAGCATATGTTGTTCCAAAACCTGTATGTACCTTTCAGCATTAATGGTGCCTTCACAGATATGTAAGTTACCCATGCCTTGGGCACTAATGCACCCCCATACCATCACTGATGCTGGCTTTTGAACTTTGCGTCGATAACAGTCTGGATGGTTCGCTTCCCCTTTGGTCCAGATGACACGATGTCGAATATTTCCAAAAACTATTTGAAATGTGGACTCGTCAGACCACAGAACACTTTTCCACTTTGCATCAGTCCATCTTAGATGATCTCGGGCCCAGAGTAGCCGGCGGCGATTCTGGATGTTGTTGATAAATAGCTTTCACTTTGCATAGTAAAGCTTAAATTGCACTTACAGATGTAGCGACAAACTGTATTTAGTGACAGTGGTTTTCTGAAGTGTTCCTGAGCCCATGTGGTGATATCCTCTAGCGATTGATGTCGGTTTTTGATACGGTACCGTCTGAGGGATCGAAGGTCACGGTCATTCAATGTTGGTTTCCGGCCATGCCGCTTATGTGGAGTGATTTCTCCAGATTGTCTGAGCCTTTTGATGATATCATCATCGTCATCTCATCATTTATTTTTATTCCTTTCATGAAAATGCATATATACAAGCCACGTACAATTGACACTTTCATTGTTTTTGGTTTATTATACATTTCCATGATCAGAAAGGAGCAGATGGAAGAATACTATTCTTATATTTATCTGCCCCCTTTTTAACACAAATTATTTTAGATGACTGCATAACTGTTCCCTCCACCAACACCCGAACTCCAACATACTTTTTAAATTTCTTTTAAACATTTTCACAATGACACATCCAATCTAAATCGAAATTCAGTTTGATATAATTCCAGTTTTCTCTTTTTATAACTCTTTTTATATTCAAAGATATTCTTTCAGTTTTTTAAGTCCTTGTTTAGAGAATGGTGGACATTGGATATTGTGGACCGTAGATGTTGAAATCCCTAAATTTCTTGCAATTGCACTTTGAGAAATGTTGTTCTTAAAATGTTTGACTATTTGCTCACGCAGTTGTGGACAAAGGGGTGTACCTCGCCCCATCCTTTCTTGTGAAAGACTGAGCATTTTTTGAGAAGCTGTTTTATACCCAATCATGGCACCCACCTGTTCCCATTTAGCCTGCACACCTGTGGGATGTTCCAAATAAGTGTTTAATGAGCATTCCTCAGCTTTATCAGTATTTATTGCCACTTTTCCCAACTACTTTGTCACATGTAGCTGGCATCAAATTCTAAAGTTAATGATTATTTGCAAAAAAGAAAAAATGTTTATCAGTTTGAACATCAAATATGTTGTCTTTGTAGCATATTCGACTGAATATGGGTTGAAAATGATTTGCAAATCATTGTATTCCGTTTATATTTACATCTAACACAATTTCCCAACTCATATGGAAACGGGGTTTGTACAAAAAGGACGCTTTGGTACCGACCAAACGGGATCAGAAGGTCTTTGAAGGATCCCTTGGCTGAAGAGTCTCATGTAGGTTAAATGCAATTCAGTGCACAATTTGTGGGATTATCCTCAAATAACGGGACTGGTAGCGCCCAGAGTTGCCGTGCCGCGCAAAACCCCGGCCTGGCTTCACCTTGACTGGGTCATGGTGTCAAAATCCACTTACAGTCCATTTGAATCCGTTTAGTTCGGCTTCTGGCAACCTTCAGCGACGCGGTCTTTTATTTGAAATTGCATTAGGCTCTGGGTTAGTTCTCAATTACTCTCTGGGAGCTTTGGAAGGAGATTGAAGGCAAGAAGAAGAAATGTGACAATGGCACTTTTATTCTTTCTTTCTCGTAGTTTGGTCTGGGAAATATTCAGTCCAGTCAGTTCCACTGTAGAAAGCTTCTCTTGTTCTGCCCACCAAGGTCGTTTTGTCCGGGATTTTGTTTCCAAGCTCTAACTCTTTCAAGAAATGTTTTTAAGTTAAAGTTAAAGTACTAATGATTGTCACACACACACACTAGGTGTGGTGAAATTTGTCCTCTGCATTTGACCAATCCCCTTTATCGTCCCCTGGGTGGTGAGGGGAGCAGTGAGCAGCAGCGTTGGCCACGCCCGGGAATACTTTTTTAGTGATTTAAACCCCAATTCCAACCCTTGATGCTGAGTGCCAAGCAGGGAGGTAATGGGTCCCATTTTTATAGTCTTTGGTATGACTCGGCCGGGGTTTGAACTCACAACCTACCCATCTCAGGGCGGACACTTTAACCACTAGGCCACTGAGTAGTGAATTAGTACCTCGGTTTTTGTGTGTCACACTTTTTGTATGCTTGTAGTTTTCGAGGAAAATTACGGCAGAGTTGTGGCCCAATTTTTGTCTTGACTGGACAACTACAAAACCCAAAACCAGTGAAGTTGGCACGTTGTGTAAATGGTAAAAAAAAACAATATGATTTGCAATTCCTTTTCAACTTATATTCAATTGAATATACTGCAAAGATAAGATATTTAACGTTCAAACTGGAAAACTTTGTTATTCTTTGCAAATATTAGCTCATTTGGAATGTGAGGCCAGCAACGTGTTTCAAAAAAGCTGGCACAAGTGGGAAAAAAGACTCAGGAAGTTGAGGAATGCTCATCAAAAACTTATTTTGGAACATCTCACAGGTTAACAGGCTAATTGGGAACAGCTGGGTGCCATGATTGGGTATAAAAGCAGCTTCCATGAAATGCTCAGTCATTCTCAAACAAAGATGGGGCGAGGGTCACCACTTTGGGAAGGCCACGGGGAAGACCCAGGACACGTTGGGTAGACTATGTCTCCCGGCTGGCTTGGGAACGCCTCGGGATCCCCCGGGAAGAGCTGGACGAAGTGGCTAGGGGGAGGGAAGTCTGGGCTTCCCTGCTTAGGCTGATGCCCCCGCGACCCGACCTCGGATAAGCGGAAGAAGATGGATGGATATTAATAATATGTCAGACTGATTTGTGGTCATTGGAAGCTCCATGATTATTCTTAATCGTCACTGAATTTAGAGTTGTGTTGTACTGGTTCGGAGTGAGGGTTCGTCAGACCGAAGTTGGGAGTCTGTAGGCTCGTGTTAACTCAGCAGAGACGAGGAGGATCAAGGAGATCTGCACACCTCCGTAACAGGATGTCGCTCCACCAGAAGAGTAAAATATAGAAACTCCAAAATGTCATCCTTGTGTTGGAGAGTTGCGTCTTCCAATGCAGTCATCCCTCAGCCTCCGTGTTTCCTAATCAAAGGGCCTTTGCTCCAAAGCGGAGTACGAGCTGCGAGTCATCTTTGCCAGAAAATCGTTTTGTCGGAGTCGCTGCCAAGACGTTCACAGGGCGCCGATCACTCTTTGCGGCTCCAGAAGAAGATGGAAACCGAAGCGGTGGAAGAGACTTTCTGCTGCTGGCATGGAGTTGAGTCCCATCGTGTCTCAATTCTGATTTATTTGGGCTTTGTCGCACCTTGTGACCCCAACAACGCCGCCAGAGCCAATGGACACGTTTTGGTTTTTGATTTTGCCACCCGTCTTTTTCTGCTGTTGTGAAATGACCAACGTTTCCTGCTGCTGGCTTAGTCGAGGGGATTCTTCGCCAAAACCTTCATCCCAGACCGTGTCCAATAACACGTCCATGGCTGGGTTTTAATACAAAAGAAATGTCCTCATTTTCCATTTTGGTCTTTCTGTTGCACATAAACTCGGAAAAACTTTGCGATAAAACATTATTTTCTTTGTAGAATGTTACGTGAGCTAAACCTTTTGTTCTTGTTCTGACTGCAAACCCCATGTTAAAGACCTCACGTTAAGGCACGTTGCATTACAGGTTACACATTACATGTTACAACGTGATGTGTGTTACACCTTATTTGTTACGTGTTACATATTACATGTGTTGTGTTACGTGTTACACATGACATGTTAGTGTGTCAATTGTTGTTACACCTTATATGTTACTTGTAACACATTACATGTTACAGTGTGTTATGTGTTACACCTCACGTGTTACAACATGTTACACATCACATGTTAGAGGGTGTTACTTCTTGTGTTACACCTTATATGCCACTGGTTACAAATTACTCGTTACAGTGATGTATATATATATATATGTATGTATGTATATATACCCATATATATATACATATATATGGTTAGTGCTGCATATAGTGCTGCATATATATATATATATATATATATATATATATATATATATATATATATATATATATATATACATTAGGGGTGTAACGGTACACAAAAATCTCGGTTTAGAGGTCACGGTTCGGTTAATTTTTCGGTACAGTAAGAAAACAACAAAATATACATTTTTTGGTTATTTATTCACCAAATTTGTAAACAACGGCTTGATCGTTTTAACATTGGGAACACTATAATAATTCTGCCCACGTTCATCCACATTAAACTGCCACAAGTTGTTGCTTAGATGAAATAACTTTTCTTCCACGTATAAAGTGTGACATTAAACAGTTTCAAGTCAACTCATCATGCTTAATTTATTACAGCATTGGGGAAGCCTGTAGTTGATTTTTTATTATGTAAATGTTATATTTGTGTCAACATGTGATAGCAGGGACCCTGCCATTCAAAACTAGGCTGCTACATTACTAATGATTAATGTAACCATAGCTGAAAAATAGTACAATAGCAATAGGAGAGACTATTTATCCCTGAACACCATGGAGTTCATGTAGGTTTTATGATGCACTTACATTATTATATACACTATCAGAGACATAAACTCTTCATTTAACATAATGTCCTTTTTTGCTGCTTCAACACACCTCAATCAACACTGTACGTAACACACGCACGCACGCACGCACGCACACACGCACACACGCACACACGCACACACACACACACACACCGCAAAATGAGCTAACATTATGCTAAAAGCTAACTAGCCTTCACCTAAAGCCAGGATTGCGAGTGAGCTGACCTGCAGTTTGTTTCTAGAAGGTCAACGGGCTCATAGTGATGTTTAGAATGTATTTGACTTGGAAGCGTTAAGTAAATTTTGGGGAGAGTCTGTTGCTCCCCTGCTAAAGACTTATCTGCTCGACGCTGAAGCGCTGACTAGATGCGCTCTGAATACGCACTGCTGATTGGCTTGTTATCGCTACTGTTGTAACCAATCAGATGGTTGTGTGGGAGGGACAATGCAGGGTGCTGTGTACAGACAGAGGCAGAACAGAGCGGAGCAGCTTGTCAAGACTTTAGCATAGGCGGCTACTTCATATGTTCGTGTGGAACTCGTTCGGTAGTCCTCCGCACCGAACCGGAACGCCTGTACCGAAACGGTTCAATACAAATACCCGTACCGTTACACCCCTATTATATATATATATATATATATATATATATATATATATATATATATATATATATATATATATGTATATATAAAAAGCGGTAGAAAATGGATGGATATATATATATCCATCCATCCATTTTCAACCGCTTATTCCCTTTCGGGGTCGCGGGGGGCGCTGGCGCCTATCTCAGCTACAATCGGGCGGAAGGCAGGGTACACCCTGGACAAGTCGCCACCTCATCACAGGGCCAACACAGACAGACAGACAACATTCACACTCACATTCACACACTAGGGCCAATTTAGTGTTGCCAATCAACCTATCCCCAGGTGCATGTCTTTGGAAGTGGGAGGAAGCCGGAGTACTATATATATATATATATATATATATATATATATATATATATATATATATGTATATATATATATATATATATATATATATATATATATATATGTATATATATATATATATATATATATATATACATATGTATGTATGTATGTGTATATTTATATATATGTATATATACATATGTATGTATGTGTATATATGTATATATACAGTATATGTATGTATATATATATATATATATATATATATATGTATGAATATATATATATATATATATAATAGGGGTGTAACGGTACGTGTATTTGTATTGATCCGTTTCGGTACGAGGGTTTCTGTTCGGTTCGGAGGTGTACTAAACGGCACGGACATATTAAGTAGCGCACCGCACGTTGTGTAAACAATGCACACCGAAGCACCATGAATTGATTAACGTGGACCCTGAATTAAACAAGTTGAAAAACTTTGTCGGGTGTTACCATTTAGTGGTCAATTGTACGGAATATGTACTGTACTGTGCAATCTACTAATAAAAATGTCAATCAATCAAAAAAACAACAACACACGGCATGCTAGCAACGACTGGGTTTTGATAGACTGACCACACCTCTTTTCACGGGATATGTCCTCTTTGCGGAGCTGTCCAGGTGTAGTTTCTTAAATTTCTCGAATCTCTAGCATTTTAAGTTAGGGTTGCGTGTATTTTCAATGTACGTTCAGGGTTAAGAAGGGGTTAAAAACAAACAAAAAAGTGCTGCACGCAGCAACATTCGTGAGGGCGGGGCAGAGACAGAGAGAGCGAGAGAGTTATGATAAACGCGCATGCGTCGCCAGGCTCTGCTTTATACCCATAGATTTATCAGATTTTATTTTTTATTATCTATAGCAGGGGTGTCAAAAGTGTGCCCCGAAGGCCATTTGCGGCCCACAGCTAATGTTTTAAAGGCCCACGGCACATTCTAAAAATACTATTAAAATAAACAAAAGTGAAATAAAAAAGCTTAAAGGCTAAATGTAATTTAGAAAAAGTTGCAACATTGACTAATAAAACAAAGTTGTTTTTTTTCTTTCAAACTGTCATTGCTCAAAACATAATAATAAATCAGAATCAATGTTATTATGAATTATTGACCTTTCCAAGTTTGCGATTACTTCACATCAAATATTCCACTAAGAAAAATATTTTTGGTGAAAGATTTAGCAAATTTGTTAAATAAATAATCAAAACATTTATATTTTGTTGTTTTCTTACTGTACTGAAAATGAACCGAACTATGGCCTCTGAACCGAGGTACGTACTGAACCGAAATTTTTGTGTACCGTTACACCCCTAATATATATATGTACCCATATTGTAAATTGTAGTATCCCGGAAGAGTTAGTGCTGCAAGGGTGTCCGGGTATTTGTTCTGTTGTGTTTATGTTGTGTTACGGTGCGGATGTTCTCCCGCAATGTGTTTGTCGTTTTGTTTGGTGTGGGTTCACAGTGCGGCGCATATTTGGAACACTGTTAAAGTTGTTTAGAAGGCCACCCTCAGTGTGACCTGTATGGCTGTTGACCAAGTATGCCTTGCATTCACTTGTGTGTGTGTGTGTGTGTGTGTGTGTGTGTGTGTGTGTGTGTGTGTGTGTGTGTGTGTGTGTGTGTGAAAAGCCGTAGATAATATGTGATTGAGCCGGCACGTGATGGCAGTGCCTTCATTGTTTATTGGCGCTCTCTACTTCTCCCTACATCCGTGCACCACTCTGTACAGCGTCGTTTTAGTCATAAATTTTACTTTTTGAAACCAATACCAATATTTTCCGGTATTACATGTTGAAGCATTTATCATCCTCTAATGCAGAGGTAGGGAACCTATGGCTCTCGAGCCAGATGTGGCTCTTTTGATGACTGCATCTGGCTCTCGGATAAATCTTAGCTGACATTGCTTAACACGATAAGTAATTAATAATTCCGCTGGTAATCCATCCATCCATCCATCCATTTTCTACCGCTTTTCCCGTTCGGGTCACGGGGATGCTGGTGCCTATCTCCGCTGCATTCACAGTGTTAAAAATAACAAATTAATTGATGAATTCATTAACATGGACCCCGACTTAAACAAGCTGAAAAACTTATTCCGGTGTTACCATTTAGTGGTCAATTGTACGGAATATGTACTGTACTGTGCAATCTACTAATAAAAGTTTCAATCAATCAATCAACGTGCAAAATATAAAACATTCTCATGCATTTTAATCCATCCATCCGTTTTCTAGAAGTCCCATTCGTGATAAGAAGTATTCATGGTAAGAAATGTTTTATTTATTATTGGTTAGCTTCAGAATAACAATGTTATCAAAAAGAACAACATATTTATTATACTCTGAAGATATTGGTCGTACTTAAAAATGCACGCATTTTGTTGTATTCAGTGTTAAAAAATATGATATGGCTCTCATGGAAATACATTTTAAAATATTTGGCTTTAATAGCTCTCTCAGCCAAAAAGGTTCCCGACCCCTCCTCTAATGCATGCATTTTCCAAATAAACTTAAACTCTGATAGAACAACATGTCTATTAGTACGATTTTTTTTTTTTTTTTTGCACAGCAATACTTCAGTGTGAAGGGAAAAACCACAAAGCAGCGGTTTGATTCCGCGCGGAGCAACACACGCCGCACGAGCGCATGGCGCACACAAAGCCAAAAGTGTCCTAATGACGCTGACGAACAGGATGCTAAAAACCACTTTAGCGAGTCGTCTCGCTGCGAGCTGCCTTTGTGTCTTCTCGGCGGAAGCGGGAGGACTCTGGAGTTCCAGCTGTAATGTGATAACCAGTTCAATAACATAAACAACTGCCAGAACCCTCCAGAGGCGGCCTTCCAGTGTGTGTGTGTGTGTCTGTGTGTGTGTGTGTGTCTGTGTGTGTGTGTGTGTGTGTGTGTGTGTGTGTGTGTGTGTGTGTGTGTGTGTGTGTGTGTGTGTGTGTGTGTGTGTGTGTGTGTGTGTGAGCATCAGTGGGCGGATGTGTATGTGTCTTTGCTGGTGTGCATGGGAGCGTGTGTGGGCTGGAGAGCAGTGGAGGCCTGGGCGAGAGGTGAGGACGAGTCAGCCATTGAACACCATCAAATAAAACGTTATCTAATGCTGCGGCCGACACTAAACAAGTAACACTTTCTCTCCTTCTACCGCTCGTTTGGTTTCTGCATCGACTGCGAGCGAGCATCGCGTCGCTTTTTCCACGGGAAAACAACCAAAACAAAAACAAAAAACAACAAAAACATTGAACATTTGTTCACAGGCTCTGAGAAAGGGAGCCGGCAGCACGCATTTTCTTTGAAGAGCTTTTTTTTTTTTTTTTTTTTTTAAACGCTTTGGAAAGATAGAAAAATACAAGTAGTTACAAAAAAAAGTAGTTCAACATCAAAAAAGAGAGTCAAAACTATTTTTTTTTTAAGAACGACTAGCAGTTGGGAGTTTATATATGTATGTAAAATACATATATACATACATACATACACACACACATATACATACATATATATATATACACATACATATATAACTTCATATACATACATACATATATATACATACATATATATATATATATATATATATATATATATATATATATATATATATATATATACATACATTGGGAACATCGTTTTGTCCTACTAATTTCGGTGGTTCTTGAACTCACCGTAGTGTGGACTGGACTGTGAATCTTCCACTCCTTCTTCGTCTTAAATTTGTCCACCAAATGTTTTATACTGTGCGTGAATGCACAAAGGTGAGCTTTGTGGATCAAAATATATTTTGGTACCGGTACTGGTACCAAAATGTATTTCGATACTTTTTGGTACTTTTCTAATGAAAGGGGACCACCAAAGATTGAATCATTGCCTTTATTTTAACAAAAAATCTCAGGGTACATTAAACATATGTTTCTTATTGGAGTCCTAAAATAAAATAGTGAACATACAAAACAACTTGTCTTTTATTAGTAAGTAAACAAACTAAAGCTCTTAATTAATCTGCTGACATATGCAGTAACATATTGTCTCATTTTCCCTTCTAATACTTTGTCATCATTATCAAGGACAAGCGCTAGAAAATAATTATTAATCTACTTGTTCATTTACCGTTAATATTTGCTTATTTTCTGTTTTTTAACATGTTTTATTTACACTTCTGTTAAAATGTAATAATCACTTATTTTTCTGTTGTTTGATACTTTACATTAGTTTTGGATGGATGATACCACAAATTTAGGTATCGATCCGATACCAAGTCGTTAGAGGATCATACATCGGTCGTATCGTCCTTATGTGTCTAGGGACGTATTTCCTGAATTTATTTAAAAAAAATTTTTTTTTTAAACAAACAAAAAAAAGGGATAGATCCTGATTGTCAAACACAGACTGACTGTTATACACAAGCTATGGAGATGATATATTGGAATATGGGATCCTTTATTTAAATTTGTTTTAACTCTCAAATGAACCAAAAATATGATTTATTTGATCTTTGTGAAAAAATTGGACACAGTGTGTTTTCAAGCTTATGAGATGCGATGCAAGTGTAAGCTACTGTGACACTATTGTTCATTTTTATATTATTTTTGTATTTTTTTAATAAATATAAATGTCTAATGATAATGTCAATGAGAGGGATTTTTAATCACGGCTATGTTGAAATAGTTACTAATATTGATACTGTTGTTGATAATATTCTTTTTCGTTTTCTCTCAATTGTTTTGAGTGTTGCTGGTTCGGGTTTGGTTTTAGAATTGGATTGCAATGTTATGGTATTGCTGTGTATTGTTTTGTTGGATTAAATAATAAAAAAATAAAGAATAAAGACATTCTGTGATGCTAAAAATATCTAAGTAATCATAGTCTTATCGACTAGATACGCTCCTGTACTTGGTATCATTACAGTGGATGTTAAGTGTAGCTCCACCAATGGCGTATGTTTACATTTTGACGGCGGTGAGCTACGGTGTGTAGTGAAGCATGTTTAGCAAGTCCTCGTCCTCCAGTGATAATGTTACTTGTAAGAAACATACTTTATTTGTCGCCATGGAGGCCAGGATTAGTGACTTAGCGGTATTTTTTTCAGAGGCGATATAGTACCGAATATGATTCATTGGTATCGTTGTACTATACAAATAACGGTATACCATACATCCCTAATGTCTAAATATATTTACGTTTGTCATGAGGGACAAGCGGTAGAAAATGGATGGATGGATGGATTTTTTTTCTCAGTTTTAGAGCGTCTATAAATAAACTTTCCTCCCTAAACTTCACCACCACAGATAGATTGCAGTCCTGTGCAAAACATTCCAAGTTCTTGGTCTTAGCGGAGACTGAACCACCAAAAATCCATCATCATCATCTCTCCGGCACGTTAGCCGCCAGCGAGGATAATGAGCAGATGCTCCCTCGACGCCGCCGCCGCAGCTGCACGAGCGTAAAGACGAAAGCAGGGCTGGTGGTGCGCGATCGGATATTCAAATGAGGCCGTAACCTCATCGCCGCGCTGGAAGCGTCGCCGTGGGAGAAATCCCCAAGGAGGGAGGCGAGATGATGACCGTGATGAGAGAAGAAGAAGGTTTGGGGGGGGGGGGGGCATTCTTGCTATTTCAGCTGTGGCCAGCAGACCCTGCTCTCACGCCACCGTAACCCCCGTCGGCATGACCGCGCCACACTTGGCCCCGCCCCCTTCCTGCAGCTTCACAACCCCTCTCTCGCACGCAGTCATCAAAAGCACTTTTTCCATCAAAGCCAATCAGAGAAAGGAAAAAAAGGAAGAAAGTCCATTTCTGGAAGGAAGTGACTTCAAGGGCTCATATTATGATTTTTTTTCTCTACGTTTAAAAAATGACTGTAAATAGAAAAAGATGGCGGGAAAAATACTTTTTTTCTGTTTTAGTATGTTTTTTGTTTGACACAAAGCTTCCAAAATGTTGGAAAGCCCACTGTTTTATATGTGTGTTTGTAGAGATGTCTGATAATGGCTTTTATGCTGATATCCGATATTCCGGTATTGTCCAACTCTTATTTAGTGATTCCGATATCAACCGATACCGATATATACATTCGTATAATTAACACATTATTATGCCAAATTTTTTGGGGTGATTTAACCCCCAATTCCAACTAGAGATGTCCGATAATGGCTTTTTTGCCGATATCCGATATTGTCCAACTCTTAATTACCGATTCCGATATCCACCGATACCGATATATACAGTCGTGGAATTAACACATTATTACGCCCGATTGTAGCTGAGATAGGCGCCTGCGACCCCAAAAAGGGAATAAGCGGTAGAAAATGGATGGATGGATGGATGTATATGCCTCTTTTTTTTTTTTGGGTGATTCAACCCCCAATTCCAACTAGAGATGTCTAACAATAACTTTTTTGCCGATATCCGATATTCCGATATTGTCCAACTCTTAATTAACGATTCCGATATCAACCGATACCGATATATACAGTCGTGGAATTTACACATTATCATGCCTAATTTTGTTGTGATGGCCCCGCAGGATGCATTAAACAATGTAACAGCATTTTCCAAAATAAATTAACTCAAGTTATGGGAAAAAAATGCCAACATTTTATTTTATTGTTGAAGTCACAAAGTGAATTTTTTTTTTTAACATGCCTTCAAAACATTAGCTAGGAACTTAGGACATGCTCTCCTGAGAGAGCATGAGGAGGTTGAGTTGGGCGGGGTTTTGTGGATAGGGGGTAGCGGGGGGTGTATATTGTAGCGTCCCGGAAGAGTTAGTGCTGCAAGTGGTTCTGTTGTGTGACGGTGCGGATGTTCTCCCGAAATGTGTTTGTCGTTCTTGTTTGGTGTGGGTTCACAGTGCGGCGCATATTTGTAACATTGCTCAAGTTGTTTATACGGCCACTCTGTGTGAGCTGTATGGCTGTTGACCAAGTATGCTTTGCATTCACTTGTGTGTGTGTGAAAAGCCGTAGATATTATGTGATTGGGCCGGCACGCATAGGCAGTGCCTTTAAGGTTTATTGGCGCTCTGTACTTCCCCCTATGTCCGTGTACACAGCGGCGTTTTAAAATGTCTTGAATGTAACTTTTTGAAACCGATACCGATGATTTCCGATATTACATTTTAAAGCATTTATCGGACGATAATATCGGCAGTCCAATGTTATCGGACATCTCTATTTGTGTGTATGCTCCACTGATGACAGTATTTGGTGGACATCGTTTTGTCCTACTAATTTCGGCGGTTCCTGAACTCACCGTATAGTGTGGACTGTGACGCAACAGTTTGTTTACATGTAAAATCTTCCACTCCTTTGTCTCATTTTGTCCACCAAACACTTTATACTGTGCGGGAACGCACAACGGTGCTTTTTTTGTTGATGTTAGGGACTTGTCGGAGTGCTAATCAGGCGTTTTTGGTCAGTGCACGACCGCAAGCTAAGGTCTAAGTGAACAAAAGTTTTAGCAACTGTTATGTAAAAGAAAAGGGGTAGGATTAAATAAGTTCTGCTTCTTGCTACTCCTTTTTCAAACATGTTGAAAAGAGAAACTGGAAATTGTGATGCATCATGTTGTATGTTTGTGGGTTCGAAATAAACTCAAACTCAAACCAATCAATGCTAACATGCTATTTAGGCTATCTGTATGTACATATTGCATCATTTGTTGGTATATTTGAGCTCATTTAATATCCTTTACCTTTACCCTCTTTGTATATCATTTAGTTTTGCATGTCTCATGACACATTATCTGGATGTAATATTGACTGCATTTCTGATAGTTGTTTGTGTGTCATGTTGTTCCAGACCTCAGCAAACATTACCCAGTTTGCAAAGATTGTCATAAATCTATTAAAAGAAGAAAGCCTGCCGTTACCTTTAACTTGGACACACACATCTGTACCTTGGCCATTAAACGGCAGTCAATTCCAGGAGTTCTTAATGATGTGTACTAATGTTGTAAACATATGTGGAATAAATATTAAATGTCAACATATCTGTTAACGAAGATTTGCGTCAGCCTGCGACACATAGTCATTTTGATAGTAGGCTATTATAGCTAATATAGACACTTACGTTATGTGTTGTCTTCATTATAAGTATTTTAAAGTAATTTTGATAGTAGGCTTACATTATGTGTGTCCCACATTAAAACACTTATATGCGGCTTTTCATTTTTTGCGGCTCCAGACAGATTATTTATTTATTGTATTTTTGGTCCTATATGGCTCTTTCAACATTTTAGGTTGCCGACCCCTGCTTTAAAGACTTCCTTGTGGTCTACATAGCATGTAATGGTGGTTCTTTGGTCAAAATGTTGCATTGATTACGTTTTACAGACTATCTTTAAACCACTTTTATATGTTTATTTGTCTCTTCATCATGCGCTGTTTAGTGGGCGGTCCTATTTACGTGCCTCCACTTCGACTGCATCTTCTCCCCACCATCTTTGTTGTAGTTTTTAGCGCTCCTGTATGGAGTCTTACAGATTGCGTTCAAACAATACGCTACTTTGTATTAGCAATGGCAACAGTGGAGGATGCATGTGCTTGTACGAGCCAATCTGCCCCACAACAAGAGGATAATGAAGTAGAAAGAACCTACGGCGTCGAACTACAATGGCGGACCCCTGCAAGGCACTTTGTGTACATTTGTGCCATATATGGATAATCTGGTGATGTCATTGATGTGGAAAAACATTACAGGTTTTGTAAATTTCAAACGGCTCGTGTAGCGGAAGTATGAAGAAAGGCAAGATTTTTTTTTAAATAGATCCGCAATGTCTTCAGGTTTTTAAGTTTTCGGGACTTATGCAGATACCAAGTACAAAAGGGCAGGTATCAACAGGTAAGAAAAGTTGGTTTTGCATAATAGGTCCCCAGTGAGGAGGAATTGATTGTATACTTCATTCCTGAACATCACTAGAGTAAATAATGTCAGTGCTTTGCCCGAAGGCACTTTGACACTGCTGGGAAATAAAATATCAATGAGTCTCAGCCACAGCACTACAAGAACCACCACATCAATGCAGCACAATAACAAGGCCTTACAAGAAATGCAAACCCACGATCCATCCACCTAACAATGTAACACATAATAAGTAACATGAACATGTAACACGTAACGTTTAACATGTAAAAATGAACAGTGAGTTACACGTCACATGTTACCCAAAACTTGTAACATGTTATAACATGTAACACATTGTAACATGCAATTAGGAAAACATGAGGTATGACACACAACATGACACGTTGTAACATGTAATGTGTAACGCAACACATTGTAACATGTGATGTGCAACATGCAACACTTAAAAGTGTAACACATGACATGTAACAGGTTGTAACATGTGATGTGTAACACATAGAATGTAACATGCAGTAACATGTAAGGTGTAACACACATGTAACATGTTTGCAACACGCAATGTGTAACATTTAACACATGACGTGAAACACATAACATGTACCACATTGTAATACAATATGTAACACGTTGTAACATGAAATGTGTAACATGCAACATATGAGGTGCAACACATAACATGTAACATAGTAAAACAACACGTTACATTTAATGTGTAACACGTAATACACTGCAACATGTAATGTGGAACAAGTAACACATGAGGTGTATAACACAAAACACACTGTAACATGTAGTGTCTAACAAGAGATGTGAAAACACGTAACATACTGTAACACGTAACACACGAGGTGTAACACCCTCTAACATGTCACGTGTAACACGTAACGCATGAGGTGTAACACATAACATGTAACATACATAAATATATGTATGTGTATATATATATATATATATATATATATATATATATATATATATATATATATATATATATATATATATATATATATATACTGCGATGTGGTGGCGACTTGCCCAGGGTGAAAACCTCACATTAGTACCTGGGGGTACGAGTTTAATTGGTTCTGCGATGCAACTTTCATCTTAGAAAACTTACGTATATTGCGATGAATTGAACTAAAATTAATTAAAATCAATCAACGCAAATCAAATAATACAGTAGTTTTATGAAGTGATGTCATAATAATGTACAGCATTTACCTCGGAGAGTGGACGGTATCTCCTTCCTGCTGCTTCTCCGTCTAACACGTTAGCAGCTTCTCCATATTCTCCTGGATACATGTCCGCCGTTTATCTTTCTTGGCTGGCGTTATGGACTCATTCTGCCTCAATATGGTGCTTCGCTCCAATTGCTTCACCAAGTTAGCTAGCCACACATTCCATAACGTTTTGGATGATTTCTTTCTTTAATTCAATGAATATCCTCCACTTCTCTTCAGCACTGTCCTTCACACCCACTACCTTTCTTCCCATGCTTGGAAAAACCAAGCTTCGTCCATATTTAGCTATAAGTTAACGCTCAGTTTCTCCATATTTTCATATATACATGTTCACCATTTAGGTAGATATTTTAGCTTTCTTGCTTGGCGTTATGGACTCATTCTGCGACCGGAGGTTTTGGTCGTAAAGACATTCGTAACTTCCAGCTTAAGCTTGTAACCTAAAGCACAGCAATTGGAGGAGAGACAGCTCACAGTGCGTGCAGGTGCGGGAGGTGCCGATGACTGCGTATCTCCATGGAAACTAGATGTCAGCATCAGTGACTACTCAAGGTGCAGCGCGGTGGTTCGGTGGATGTAACGATGTCATCCGCGCGACAAAAAGTTTTTCCCTAACGCAGCAGATTGGCCGTGAAGGACAAACACATTTTAGAGGTTTAAAAAGTACAACTTGGGCAAACTCCTTTTCTGACTGTTTTTGCCCACACCAAAAGAATGATGTTTTTCCTCGCTTGCTTTTGTCATCTGACGGGAGGGGGACAAAAATGTGCTGCGCTTTTAAGTCCACGCTCGTCCTAAATATGCAACCACAATTCACTTTCTGTCTGCAGTTTGAAATAATACTGCAAAAAGACGTAATAAAGAATAGATAACGCACAGAAACATGCCAACAACCAAGCAAAAGACAAACAAATGACATCAATATTATTCATACAGCACGCCCATTTAGCATCAAAGCAGCCTTGAGTACTACGTTACATGATTATTATTACGAGGCGTGTCCCAATACATTACTCACATCATATATCGCCCAGCCTTAACCCCCATTATCTGCATTGTGTCAGGCTCAAACACTGATGACATCTATTAAACAGACAAGAAGCAAGGAATCATGCAGAGACAGAGTTCAATTTAGCTCATGAGGAGAACGCATGGAGCTGCACACTTAGTCACAGTCTCGCCCTACGCTCTAAGGCAGTGGTCCCCAACCACCGGGCCGCGGCCCGATTGGTACCGGGCCACAAAATAATTTTTTATTCATTTTTATTAAAAAAAAAAAAAAATTAAAAAAATTTAAAAAAAGTATTTTTATTAAATCAACATAAAAAATCAATATGCACTCACAATTAGTGCACCAATCACAAAAAACTCCCTTTTTCATGACAAAAACGTCCCTTTTCCATGACAAAGACAAAAAAAAAAAAAAAAAGGAGCCCACCCCCACCCCCCCGGGCCGCGGGACAAATTATTAGTGAAGTGAGGTGAATTATATTTATATAGCGCTTTTTCTCTAGTGACTCAAAGCGCTTTACATAGTGAAACACAATATCTAATTTTTACATTTAAACCAGTGTGGGTGGCACTGGGGGCGGGTGGGTAAAGTGTCTTGCACAAGGACACAACGGCAGGCACTTGGATGGCGGAAGCGGGGATCAAACCTGCAACCCTCAAGTTGCTGGTACGGCCGCTCTACCAACCGAGCTATATCGGTTATATATATGTGTTGACCATATATATAACCGTTGACCGGTCCGCGGATACAAAAAGGTTGGGTACCACTGCTCTAAGGTACAGCTACCGCATCCTTCTGTTCAGGAGTTCCCCAGTCAATATTACTGAGGCCGCCTCTAAAAGGAGTGGTCACACATATGCAAAGCAGCTCCAGTATGCAAAATGCGTGACGGAATGTGCTGGGGCCTCGTGATTTCGCCTTGTCTCTGCTTCGTCAGCGTGCTGTCGTCAAATCTTCGTTAAGGTCCTTAGAGTCCTTGGCTGTAAGCGGGCTAAAACAAAGATAACATCTGCGGCTGAGGCCACCCCTCAGACAAGAAGTTTTTGTCCTTGGACAGATAGAAAAAGAACAGCTTGAGCACAATAGCTAATAACTATAACAACTGACTTTAAGCATAATAAAGTTGTGTGATAACTTACACATTATTATTCTAACATTTACAAGATGTCAGGTTCAGCCACTGATAATATCTATTAAACAGACAAGAAGCAAGGAATCATGCAGGGACAGAGTTCAATTTAGCTCATGAGGAGAACGCGTGGAGCTGCACACTTAGTCACAGTCTCGCCCTACGCCACCAAGAACGAGACGATTTTTACAAATCGGACTGCAAAAAAACTAAATTTGTCTTCTTGTCTCTTATAAGTTGGGCTGGGCGATATGGACTTTTTTAAATACCTCAATATTTTTAGGCCATGTCACGATACACCATATACGTATATCTCCATATTTTGCCTTAGCCTTGAATGAACATTTGATGCATATAATCAAAGCAGTATGATGATTGTATGTGACTACATTAAAACATTCTTCTTCATACTGCATTAATATATGCTCATGTTAGACTTTCACACAGAGAGGGAAATCACAACTAAGTCAATTGACCAAAAGTGTATTTATTAAACAGTTATTAAGCAGTGGCACAAACATTCATGTTATTTCCAAAACAAAAAGTGCAAGATAATCAGAGACATTTTAAAACAAGCTATTAGTGCACTTTAGTGCATGATGTCACTAAACAACACTAAATAAAGTGCACCTTTTGTACAGAACGCCACTACAACAGTTAAAAACAAATAAAGTGCACTTTTGTGCATGATGTCACACAAGATATTTCAATAACTGTCAAATAAAAATGAGCTACGTGATAGGAAAACAAATAGTGTATGTCTTTCGGTATGTGGTAGGTTCCTGTGGACATTATCTCCTTCTGTTGTTGACAATTTTTTTCATACGGTGTTGATGTGGAAATGGTTGTTTCGGCATTTTGTGGGTGTTGACATGCAGAGTTTCAAGCACTCTTCATTCACTAGCGGGTAATTTTCAAATGACGCGACAAATTAGTAGTGCTGCTATTTGCTGTATACTTGACATTACGGTTGTCTGTTCGACATCTTCCTGCTTGAAGCCAGACGATGGATACCGTGCTGTTTTTCATGGGAATTAATTCTTCTTCCATTTGTTACCAGATTCGCACTCTCTCTCTCTCTCTCTCTCTCTCTCTCTCTCTCTCTCTCTCTCTCTCTCTCTCTCTCTCTCTCCCTTTCTCTCTCTCTCTCTCTCTCTCTCTCTCTCTCTGTCTTTCTCCCTCTCTCTCTCGTATTACCACTCGCACCGCTCTGCTTGAACTTGCCACAGAAGTTAGCGGATACAGCTAACTTTACCTATGGTACATTCCTCTCAGCGACTTGGGTTCCCTCCGGGTGCTTCGGCTTCCTCCCACCTCCAAAAACATGCATCTGGACATAGGTAGATTGGCAACTCTAATAATTGGCCCCAGTGTGTAAATATGAGTGTGAATGTTGTCTGTCTATCTGTGTTGGCCCCTGTGATGAGGTGGGAACTTGTCCTAGAGTGTACCCTGCCTTCCGCCCAAATTCAGCCAAGATCGTCTCCAGGACAAGTGGTTGAAAATGGATGGATGGTTAGTTTGTATGTTTTGCACCTAGCAAAGCTGCTAACTCTGTAGTGTCACAATAAAGCTACATCCGTTTAGCACTCGGCTTCTGAAACCTGTTGCTCATCCTCATTGTGCTTGAGCTCAAAAACATAAGTTAAAGTTAAACATAAGTCAAGTTAATGCACCAATGATTGTCACACACACATTAGGTGTGTGTGACTAGCAGCCCCCGCAACCCCGAACAGGACAAGCGGTAGGAAATGGATGGATGGACATTCCTGTCTGTTACCTCTCTGCTCCACCCTGGACAGTATGTGACGTGTGTAAGAAGGTGCGCTTCTTACACACGAGAAAAGAACAAGTGAGAAAAGCCTGCTGCTAAAAGCAACTGCGTGAGAACGTATACTCAAATACTCACGATATAGTAATTTTCTACATTGCACAGAGACAAACCCGCGACATATCGAGTATATTCAATATATCGCCAAGCCCTACTCATAAGGATTGTGAACAACAGGCAAACAAAAAGCGTGGACAGCACCTTTTAGCTCTTATTTCCAACATTGTGTACACTACTGAATTGGGGTCTTATGGCCACTTATGTGGACTCTTCTACTGGCATCTGGTGGTGTCAGAAGAGTATAACACACAATGGAATTTGGAAAAAAAATTGTAAAAATAAGAATGAGCATGTCACTACACATGAAGTACACGTTTGTGTACTTACGGACTAAGTACATCATATGTAAAAATTAATTTTAGATTCAATTGTAATTAGGTTCAAATAAGTCTAAATAACAAAGAGACATTTAAAAAAAGCATGTAAACAAACATCCTGGGCCTTAAATGATAAATAAATGGGTTGTACTTGTATAGCGCTTTTCTACCTTCAAGGTACTCAAAGCGCTTTGACACTACTTCCACATTTACCCATTCACACACACATCCACACACTGATGGAGGGAGCTGCCATGCAAGGCGCTAACCAGCACCCATCAGGAGCAAGGGTGAAGTGTCTTGCTCAGGACACAACGGACGTGACGAGGTTGGTACTAAGTGGGGATTGAACCAGGGACCCTCGGGTTGCGCACAGCAACTCTCCCACTGTGCCACGCCGACTGAACAGTTTTTCTGCAGATGTTCATCCTTAAAAAGTGGTTTTGATGATCCATCCATCCATCCATCTTCAAACGCTTATCCGGAATCGGGTCGCAGGGACAACAGCTCCAGCAGAGACCTCCCAGACTTCCCTCTTCAGAGCAACATTAGCAACCTCAACTTGTGGCTATGTGGGCTTGTATAAAGCCTTACATAGTTCCGGGTCACCCTTGGGCAAGGTGTAGCACCCGAAAGCCCCTCCCCCCATCAGGGTTACGATACCCCCGTGAAAGAATCTAAGAGAGGATGCGTAACCGGCCCGGAGGAAGCCCAGGGCCCTCCTCGGGAGCTAGGCCTGGAGGTAGGGCTCGTCAGCAACCACAGCCCGAAGAAGATCCATGGACACACCATCCTCTCCGCCACGTGGGCCCACCACCCGCGGTCCGAACCAGTGGGGTCGGGTGCGCTGCCAAGTGGATGGCAATGAAAGTGGAGGTTTTAAAGAAGTTCTTTCTGAGTCTTGCAAACAAGCAGTTTTGATGAGGAGTCAAGACCAAGTGATTACTGCCATGAATGCGCCTTCTTTACTTAATGGTGTCATCCAAGAGCTGTTCCCTTCATCTCCACGCCACGGTTGATGCACCTTCAGGATGCTACCAAAATACTCCGCACCTCCGTGTGCAGGCTCATGAATGGAGTTTGAAGTGTGACCCGCAGGATTACACGCCAGGCTCATCATGTGTGGTCCAAGTGTCATGTGTGATTGTGCAGCCCGGAAGCCCAAAACCTGCCTATTGTGCTTTAAAATGATTACGGATTAACATGGCAGCGTGTTCTTCTCCCGGCCGCCTCTAATGCAGCCACCAAGCTCCACCGAAGCACGGCAAAGGAGCTTAGAGCTTTTTAGCCTTTAGCTGGGCTCGGCGCTAGCATCTGTCGCTGCACCCGGACACACACACGTAAACACACACACTTAAACACACACTTTGGGCCCCTCCAACACATGCTAGAGGCTCATAAGTCCTGTTTAAATGCATCGAGGAGGTGGGTGACACCACATGGAGGAAAGACAATTCCTCTGGAGTCGCAACAGGTGTGTGTGTGTGTGTGTTCTTGTATTTCTACCCTTCTTGAGACATCCACAAGGAAAAGTTTTGTCCATATGAGGACCGGTGAACAAGTTAGGACATACTGTAAAGCATGGTCCTGATACGGAAAACCATGTCTCATTTGCACCCCTGGTGGTGACATCTATCAAAACGAGGGTGGTCCCAAGTGTGTGTTCTTGTATTTCTACCCTTCTTGAGACATCCACAAGGAAAAGTTCCATCCATATGAGGACTGGTGAACAAGGTAGGACATACTGTAAATCATCCGCCCAATACGGGAAACCATGTCTCATTTGCAACCCTGGTGGTGACATCTATCAAAACGAGGGTGGTCCCAAGTGTGTGTTCTTGTATTTCTACCCTTCTTGAGACATCTACAAGGAAAAGTTCCGTCCATATGAGGACCGGTGAACAAGTTAGAACATACTGTAAAGCATTGTTCCAATACGGAAAACCATGACTCATTTGCACCCCTGGTGGTGACATCTATCAAAATGAGGGTGGTCCCAAGAATTGATTGTGTTGGTTTTAACATATGAAGTAACAAGTGTGTGTAAAAATTTGAAGTGCTCCCCTTCTGGCCAAGATATGTAATATCAAGTGTGTGTAAGAACTTGAAATGTGCCCGCTTTGACCAAAATTAATTAAAAAATAATAATTATGTATGTATATACTGTATTTACATCAATAACGAAGTGTATAATGAAGATTAAAAAAAAATTACAAAAAAAAAAAATTGAGAAATGATTTAACTAAAAGCAGTCCTTTTCTCACAATGTGTCATTTTTTTTTCTTATAAAATTGGGAACAATCTCAAATATTCTTTCTGCTTCTTTAATATTGCAATAATTTCTCGTAAAATTATTACTTTTCAATGCAAGATGGTGACATTTGTCGTATAAAGTTCTGACCTTTATCACAATATTGCCATTTTTCCTTGTAAAACAGTGACGTTTTATATAGCAGCGATACAGCTCGGTTGGTGGAGCGGCCGTCCCAGCAACTTGAGGTTTCCAGATTCGATCCCCGCTTCCGCCATCCTAGTCACTGCCGTTGTGTCCTTGGGCAAGACCCGCTCCCAGTGCCCACCCCCGCTGGTTTGAATGTAACTTAGATATCGGGTTTCACTTTGTAAAAGCGCTTTGAGTCACTAGAGAAAAGTGCTATATAAATATAATTCACTTCACTTCCCATTTTTTGAGTAAAATGATGACTTTCGTCATAATTTTGCCAAGTGAAATTCCGATTATATATTTCAAAAATGTTACAGGGTTCTTATAAAATTGTGACTTTTGTCGAGTAAAATGTTAAGCTTTTCTTGGAAAATTGTGTCTGATATTGAGTAAAATACCAACTATTGTCATAATATTGCCCAAATGTTAAATTTTTTTTGTCAAATTTTGACCTGCGTTGAGTTAAATGACGACTTTTACTATAATCCTGGCAAAATTCAAAGTTTTTTTTTTGCGAAATTGTGGCCTTTTTCTTGTGAAATTCCAACTCATTTACATAGTTAGTATACAAACCCCGTTTCCATATGAGTTGGGAAATTTTGTTGGATGTAAATATAAACGTAATACAATGATTTGCAAACCATTTTCAACCCATATTCAATTGAATGCACTACAAAGACAACACATTTGATGTTCAAACTGATAAATGTAATTTTTTTGCAAATAATAACTTAGAATTTCATGGCTGCAACATGTGCCAAAGTCGTTGGAAAGGGCATGTTCACCACTGTGTTACATCACCTTTTCTTATAACAACATTCAATAAACGTTAAGGAACTGAGGAAACTAATTGTTGAAGCTTTGAAAGTGGAATCCTTTCCTTTTCTTGTTTTATGTAGCGCTTCAGTCGTTCAACAGTCCGCGGTCTCCGCTGTCCTATTTTACGCTTCATAATGCGCCACACATTTTCGATGGGAGACAAGTCTGGACTCCAGGCGGGCCAGGAAAGTACCCGCATTCTTTTACTACAAAGCCACGCTGTTGTAACACGTGGCTTGGCATTGTCTTGCTGAAATAAGCAGGGGCGTCCATGATAACGTTGCTTGGATGACAACATATGTTGCTCCAAAACCTCTATGGACCTTTCAGCATTAATGGTGCCTTCACAGATGTGTAAGTTACCCATGCCTTGGGCACTAATACACCCCCATACCATCACAGATGCTGGATTTTGAACTTTACGCCTATAACAATCCGGATGGTTATTTTCCTCTTTGTTCCGGAGGACACCACGTCCACAGTTTCAGGGTGTTGTTGATAAATGGGTTTGGTTTTGCATAGTAAAGTTTTAACTTGCACTTACAGATTTAGCGACCAACTTTAGTTACTAACAGTGGTTTTATGAAGTGTTCCTGAGCCCATGTGGTGATATCCTTTATACACTGATGTCGATTTTTGATGCAGTACCGCCTGAGGGATCAAAGGTCTGTAATATCGCTGCTTACGTGCAGTGATTTCTCCAGATTCTCTGGACCTTTGGAGGATTTTACGGACTGCAGATGGTAAAATCCATAATTCCTTGGGATAGCTTGTTGAGAAAGGTTGTTCTAGAACTGTTCGACAATCTGCTTAAAAAATGGTGACCCTCGCCCCATCTTTGTTTGTGAATTACTAAGCATTTCATGGAAGCTTCTTTTATACCCAATCATGGCACCCACCGGTTCCCAATTAGCCTGCACACCTGTGGAATGTTCCAAATAAGTGTTTGATGAGCATTCCTCAACTTTATCAGTATTTATTGCCACCTTTCCCAACTTCTTTGTCACGTGTTGCTAGCATCAAATTCTAAAGTTAATGATTATTTGCAACAAAAAACATGTTTATCAGTTTTAACATCAAATAAGTTGTCTTTGTAGCATATTCAAATGAATATGGGTTGAAAATGATTTGCAAATCATTGTATTGTGTTTATATTTATTCAACACAATTTCCCAACTCATATGGAAACGGGGTTTGTATATTATTAATGTTGTAAATACAAATTTGCATATATCTAGAAAGGTTGGTCCTAAAGAAGGAGGCATTTTTCGGAAGTCTCAAAAAGGTAAGAAATACAAAAATGTGTGTGCGCGTGCGCGCGCGTGTGTGTGTGTGTGTGTGTGTGTGTGTGTGTGTGTGCGTGCAGTGAGGCGGCAGAGGACTTATGAAGGGTCCCCTCTGACCCACCTGTAGCCTGTCAGCTGTTGTAAGCCTGTTAAAACGTCAGCTGTTCCTGAGAAGTGTGTGTGTGTGTGTGTGTGTTTCAGTGTCAGGGAGCGGTTTTGGGGGTGGGTAGGGTCATGTGTTTGCGTGTTACCTCCCCCTGTTGCCGCACATAAAACATCTTGTAAATATTTAGGTGCCTGCGTCGATCGTGATTATTAGTAATATAATTTCCAAATGTCTATTTTTTGTATCTTTGTACTTATATATATATATATATATTTTCATAACGTGCCTGAGAAGCAGCCATTGTCTTTGTCTATGTGTGCAACTTTGTTTGCCATACGTGAAGTTTTTGTGTAAAATGAGCAGATGAGTCAATGGAGCCCATAAGAAAATACTGTAATACAAATAATGACATACAAGAATGAGTATAATGAAAAGAAAGTAATAAGAAAAACATTAAGAAAGTAATAAAACGAGAACAATTCCTGATTTTTATTCTTGGGCTTGTCTTGTGCTGCGAGGGAGGAAGACACAGAATGTGTCAACACTGAGACCACTACACTGCTTAGTTAGCTCTAGGGATGCACAATATTATCAGCAACCCCGATATTTATGGAGCGATAATGGCAATTATGACGTCTTGTCGGTAATTCCGATAATATTAAAGGCTTATCTTTGTGTTTGTTGTTGGTCTCTATGGCAGGGTTGGATGTCCAATTCGGATTTTTTTTGTCAAATCCGATCTTGACAAAGTAGCGTATCGTTCTAACATATCTGTCAGTAGACTCGCTATGGAAGCGCTGAAAACTATAACAAATATGGCGGGGAGGAGATTGTCGAAGCGGAGCCACGTAATTGAGGCTACTTTCAGACTGCATGGTCGGATGTCCAAATCGGATTTTTTTGTCGAATCCGATCTTGTCAAAGTAGCGTATCGTTCACCTATCTGTCAGTAGACTTGCTATAGAAGCGCTGAAAACTAAAACAAAGATGGTGGGTAAAAGACTCTGTCAATGTGGAGCCGCGTAATTTAGAGCTACATTCAGACTGGATGGCCGGATTTTTATTGTCATATCCGATCTTTTTAGTGGCCGTTCACACAACAAACAAATATTGTAAATTTTAAAACTACAACAAAGATGGCGGGGAGGAGACTGTCGAAGTGGAGCCACGTAATTAAGGCTACGTTCACACTTCATGGTCGTATGTCCAATTCGGATTTTTTTGTCGAATCCGATCTTGTCAAAGTAGCGTATCGTTCACCTATCTGTCAGTAGACTTGCTATAGAAGCGCTGAAAACTAAAACAAAGATGGTGGGTAGAAGACTCTGTCAAAATGGAACCGCGTAATTTAGAGTTACATTCAGACTGGATGGTAAGATTTTTTTTGTCATATCTGATCTTTTTAGTGACCGTTCACGCGACAAAAAAATATTGTAAATTTTAAAACTACAACAAAGATGGCGGGGAGGAGACTGTCGAAGTGGAGCCATGTAATTAAGGCTACGTTCACACTCTATGGTCAGATGTCCAATTTGGATTTTTTGGGCAAATCCGATATTGCCAAAGTAGCGTATCGCTCTAACATATCAGTCAGTAGACTTGCTATGGGAGCGCTAAAAACTAAAACAAAGATGGTGGGTAGAAGACTCTGTCGAAGTGGAGCCGCGTAATTTAAGGCTACGTTCAGACTGCATGATCGGATGTCCAATTTGGATTTTTTTGTCGGATCCGATCTTGCCATAGTAGCGTATCGTTCTAACGAATATCTGTCATTAGACTCGCTATAGAAGCGCTGAAAAATAAAACAAAGATGGTGGGTAGAAGACTCTGTCAAAGTGGAGCCGCGTAATTTAGGGCTACATTCAGACTGGATGGTCAGATTTTTCTTGTCATATCCGATCTTTTTAGTGACCATTCACGCGACAAAAAAATATTGTAAATTTTACAACTACAACAAAGATGGCGGGGAGGAGACTGTCGAAGTGGAGCCACGTAATTAAGGCTACGTTCACACTTCATGGTCGTATGTCCAATTCGGATTTTTTTGTCGAATCCGATCTTGTCAAAGTAGCGTATCGTTCACCCATCTGTCAGTAGACCTGCTATAGAAACGCTGAAAACTACAACAAAGATGGTGGGTAGAAGACTCTGTCGAAATGGAACCGCGTAATTTAGGGCTACATTCAGACTGGATGGTCAGATTTTTTTTGTCATATCCGATCTTTTTAGTGACCGTTCACGCGACAAAAAAATATTGTAAATTTTAAAACTACAACAAAGATGGCGGGGAGGAGACTGTCGAAGTGGAGCCACGTAATAGTCAGATGTCCAATTCGGATTTTTGGGGCAAATCCGATCTTGCCAAAGTAGCGTATCGTTCTAACATATCAGTCAGTAGACTTGCTATGGGAGCGCTAAAAACTAAACCAAAGATGGTGGGTAGAAGACTCATTCGAAGTGGAGCTGCGTATTTTAAGGCTACGTTCAGACTGCATGGTCGGATGTCCAATTCGGATTTTTTTGTCGAATCGATCTTGTGAAAGTAGCGTATCGTTCACATATCTGTCAGTAGACTTGCTATAGAAGCGCTGAAAACTAAAACAAAGATGGTAGGTAGAAAACTGTCAAAGTGAAGCCGCGTAATTTATGGCTACATTCAGACTGGATGGTCGGATTTTTTTTGTCATATCCGATCTTTTTAGTGACCGTTCACGCGACAAAAAAATATTGTAAATTTTAAAACTACAACAAAGATGGCGGGGAGGAGACTGTCGAAGTGGAGCCATGTAATTAAGGCTACGTTCACACTCAATGGTCAGATGTCCAATTTGGATTTTTTTTGGCAAATCCGATCTTGCCAAAGTAGCGTATCGTTCTTACATATCAGTCAGTAGACTTGCTATGGGAGCGCTAAAAACTAAAACAAAGATGGTGGGTAGAAGACTCTGTCGAAGTGGAGCCGCGTAATTTAAGGCTACGTTCAGACTGCATGATCGGATGTCCAATTTGGATTTTTTTGTCGGATCCGATCTTGCCATAGTAGCGTATCGTTCTAACGAATATCTGTCATTAGACTCGCTATAGAAGCGCTGAAAACTACACCAAAGATGGTGGGTAGAAGACTCTGTCAAAATGGAACCGCGTAATTTAGGGCTACATTCAGACTGGATGGTCACATTTTTTTTGTCATATCCGATCTTTTTAGTGACCATTCACGCGACAAAAAAATATTATAAATCTTAAAACTACAACAAAGATGGCGGGGAGGAGACTGTCGAAGTGGAGCCACGTAATTAAGGCTCCGTTCACACTCTATGGTCAGATGTCCAATTCGGATTTTTTTGTCAAATCAGATATTGCCAAAGTAGCGTATCGTTCTAACATATCTGTCAGTAGACTTGCTACGGGAGCGCTGAAAACTAAAACAAAGATGGTGGGTAGAAGACTCTGTCGAAGTGGAGCCGCGTAATTTAAGGCTACCTTCAGACTGCATGATCGGATGTCCAATTTTGATTTTTTTTGTCGGATCCGATCTTGCTATAGTAGCGTATCGTTCTAACGAATATCTGTCATTAGACTCGCTATGGAAGTGCTAAAAACTACAACAAAGATGGTTTGTAGAAGACTCTGTCAATGTGGAGCCTCGCCATTTAGGGCTATGTTCAGACTGCATGGTCTGATTTTTTTTTTGTAAAACCCGATCTTTTTAGTGGCTTTTTACGTGACCACAAAACTTGTGAATTTTAAAACTACAACAAAGATGGCATTGAGGAGATTCTGTCGAAATGGAGTCACGTAATTTAAGGCTACATTCACACTGCAATGTCGGATGTCCAATTCGGATTTTTTTTTGTCAAATCCGATCTTTGCAGTGGCCACTCGCATATCAAAAAATACAAAATTTTTTAAAACTTCAGCAAAGATGGATGGAGGATATTCTGTCAAAATGGAGCTACGTAATTAAGGGTACATTCACATTTCTGGGTCGGATGTCCAATTCAGATTTTTTTTGTCAAATCCCGATCTTGCCAAAGTAGCGTTTGTCGTAACTTATATCGGTAAGTAGACTCGCTATGGAAGCACTGAAAATTGCAACAAAGATGGCGGGTAGAAGACTGTCGATGTGGAGCCGCGTAATTTAGGGCTACGTTCAGACTGAATGGTCGGATTTTTTTGGTCATGTTCGATCTTTTTAGTGGCTGTTCACGTGACAAAAAAATATTGTGAATTTTAAAACTACAACAAACATGGCAGGGAGGAGCCACGTAATTTAAGGCTACATTCACACTGCAATGTCGGATGTCCATTTCGGATTTTTTTCGTCAAATCCGATCGTTTTAGTGGCCACTCGCATAAAAAAAATAATAAATACTTTAAAACTACAAAGATGGCATGGAGGAGACTGTCAAAATGGAGCTAAGTAATTAAGGCTACGTTCAAAATGCTGGGTCGGATGTCAAATTCGTATTTTTTTGTCAAATCTTACCAAAGTAGCGTATCGTTCTAATTCATATCTGTCAGTAGGCTCACTATGGAAGCGCTGAAAAATGCAACAAAGATGGCCGGTAGAAGACTTTGTCGAAGTAGAGTCACGCAATTTAGGGCTATGTGCACACTGCATGGTGTTTTTTTTTTTTTTGTCAAATCCAATCTTTTTAGTGGCCGTTCACGTGACAAAAAAAATGTGAATTTTAAAACTACAACAAAGATGGCAGGGAGGAGACTCTGTCCAAATGGAGCCACTTAATTTAAGGCTACATTCAGACTGCTTGGTCGGATGTCCAATTCGGATTTTTTTGTCAAATCCGATCTTGCCAAAGTAGCGTATCGTTGTAACATATCTGTCAGTAGACTCGCTATGGAAGCATTGTCCACACATTTAAGTCAGGACTTTGGGAAGGCCATTCTGAAACCTTCATTCTAGCCTGATTTAGCCATTCCTATACTCATTTTGACGGTTGTTTGGGGTCATTGTCCTGTTGGAACACCCAACTGCGCCCAAGACCCAACCTCCAGGCTGATGATTTTAGGTTGTCCTGAAGAATTTGGAGGTAATCCTCCTTTTGCATTGTCCCATTTACTCTCTAGTTCCATTGGCAGCAAATTAGACCCACAGCATAATACTACCACCACCATGCTTGACGGTAGGTGTGGTGTTCCTGGGATTAAAGGCCTCACCTTTTCTCCTCCAAGCATATTGCTGGGTATTGTGGCCTAACAGCTCAAATTTTTTTATCGTCTAACATCACATGGACTAAGATAAGGGGGAAAGTTCTGTGGTCAGATGAAACAAAAACTGAGCTGTTTGGCCACAAACAGCTCTATCAATCACTCTATCACAAAAAATAAGAGTTGTAGAAATGATTGGAAACTCAAGACAGCCATGAAATTATGTTCTTTACAAGGGTATGTAAACCTTTGACCACGACTGTATGTCCGATTTATTTCCACATACGAAAGAGGCCTCGGTCGGATATTGAAAATTCAGAATCGCACTGTTCACACGGACTGAAATAGTCGGATATCGGAGAAACAAAAATCGGAATTGACCCGCAGTGTGAACAAGGCCTCTGTTTGTGGCTTTGTCGCTGCCTGGTTCCTGCACAGTTACCACGGTGACCTTTCTTTACCGCGACAGAAGACATTGCGCTAATACTTTGCTCGAGGTGTCCTGCAGAAATCAGACAGGGAGGGTTAAAGGCGAGCTTCGATATGATAAAATCTGATGAGTCTCTTTAAAATTCATTAACCTGAAGATTTATGCAAGCAGTACGAAGCGGTCTTCGCTACTAAGCCGAAACCTGGTGTTATTAGTGGCGACCACACCAAATTTAAAGACCTTTCTTCTTCTTTCTCTTCTTTTCTTCCTCTTCTTATTCCGCTTTGTCCATCTCTTCTTCCTTTTTGATCTTCCTCTTCCCCTACGGCTTTATTTTCTTTTTCTTCTTTTTTCCTTCTTCCACATTTTTCTTCCCCTCTTCCTGTTTTGCCTCCTTCGTCCTTCACTTTTCCCTTTTCTTATTACTATGTTTTCTCTCCTTCTTACTCTTTGTCATGTTCCTCTTCTCCCTTTTTTTTCATCATCTTACTATTCCTTTTTTGCCCTCTTTTTTGTCTTCCTCACCCCCTTTGTCTTCTTTCTGTTCCATTCATCCTTCATCTCCTTTTTCTTCCACTTCCTCTTCAACCTCATCCACCAAATCCATTCACCAAATTGGACTGGACAGTACACTGCATAAAGTCAATGTTCAAAAACAAGAAAAAAAAATACAAGAATTAAGGTATTTTACTTAAACTAAGCAAAATTATCCCTCAGTGTGATCTGTATGGCTGTTGACCAAGTATGCCTTGCATTCACTTGTGTGCATTCTCTTGTGTGTGTATTAAAGCCGCATATATTAACGCTGTTAGTATGGAGGAAAAGCGTACGTGACGACAGGGTGTAGAGGACGCTAGAGGCAATTCAAAAACAAGAAAAACAAATACAAAAATGAAGGGTATTTTATTTGAACTAAGCAAAAGTATCTGCCAATAGAACAAGAAATTTCAGCTTGTCAAGACTTTCCAAAACAAGTAACATGAGCTAACCTCAATGAACCCAAAATACCCTAAAATAAGTATATTCTCACTAATAACAAGTGCACTTTTCTTGGTAAAAAAAATAAAAAATAAACATTTTTGCTCAATATTGTTCGGGCATCTGGTTAGGATGTCACCCGAACGCCTCCCTCGGGAGGTGTTTAGGGCACGTCCAACCGGTAGGAGGCCACGGGGAAGACCCAGGACACGTTAGGAAGACTATGTCTCCCAGCTGATCTGTGAACACCTCGGGGTCCCCTAGGACGAGCTGGACAAAGTGGCTGGGGAGAGGAGAGTCTGGGCTTCCCTGCTTAGGCTGCTGCCCCCGTGACCCGACCTCGGATAAGCAGAAGAAGATGGATGGATGGATGGATATATAACATGCAAAAACAAAATACATACAAATAGGTTTAAAATATTAGTTGGATGTCCACTTTCATCAATCACATCAATTATGCCAAGACCAATACTTCTTAAGGGTTTGACTACAGTTTCAGGTATTCCAAGATAGGTCTCCACACATCACGAAATTACTGTAAGTTACCAGATATCTCATATCTCAGTTTTTCAATGTGGATGATTCCCACTAGCTCCCTCAACCAGGCTTCAAACTTAGGTGGTGAGTCAGATTTCCAACACTCTCAGAAGGCATCTCTTTGCTATGACCATACCATAGGCCACCACTGTGCTGATATTCCAAACCATTTTGTCTAAAGTGTTAGAAATGCCGAGCTAAGCAGTTTCAGAGTCAGGATCCAGATTTACTTTTAAGTACATGAGAATACCATCTGAAAATCAAACTCCAGAAATTTACGGGTGTTGTTGATAAATGGCTTTCACTTTGCACGGTAGAGTTTTAACTTGCACTTACAGATGTAGCAATGAACTGCAGTTACTCACAGTGGGTTTCCGAAGTGTTCCCATGCCCATGTGGTGATATCCTTTACACACTGATGTCGCTTTTTGATGCGGTACCGCCTGAGGGATCGAAGGTCACGGGCTGGCCGCTTACGTGCAGTGATTTCTCCAGATTCTCTGAAACATTTGATGATATTACGGACCGTAAATGGTGAAATCCCTAAATCCCTTGCAATAGCTCGTTGAGAAATGTTCTTCTTTTTTAACGCATTTGTTAACAAAGTGGCGACCCTCCCCCAGTCTTTGTTTGTGAATGACTGAGTCTATCATGGAAGCTGCTTTTATACCCAGTCATGGCACCCACCTGTTCCCAATCAGCCTGTTCACCTGTGGGATGTTCCAAATAAGTGTTTTGATGAGCATTCCTCAACCTCCTCAGTCTTTTTTGCCACTTGTGCCAGCTTTTTTTGGGAAACCTGAAATCCACACACGATTTACACACAACGTGCCAACTTCTGTCAAGTTTGTCACTGACAGTTTTGTTTTTGTTTTTTCCTCTGTTTCCTGTCAGCGCTCTTATTTTGGGTCAGATTTTCCTTGCTTTTCCCCCCCAGCTGCGGCAGATTGGCACCTGGACACACCTGGTGTCAATCAGCCGGTTGCTGGTCAGATTTGCTTTGTCCTCCAGTCAGTGCTGGAGTATGGTCGTTGTCACTGTAGCTGTAGTGGACTGTTTTCTGGTTCCTTTTCCCTGGTTCCAGTTTGCCTGTTTGTGGTTTCTGTTTTGCTTTAATTTTTGGACATTAGATCATGTTTTCCTGCACCTATCCTGCCATCTCTGCATCCTGTGGTCCGTCACCACCATTACTTGACAACTTCACTGTTTTTTTTGGACTTGCAGTGTCTTACCTTCCCAATCTGAGGTCAGCGACCGGGACTTTTTGAAAGATGCCCGACTGCGGTTTTTCCTCTTCCGGAACCTCTTGAGCAACCTTTTTAATTCCTCACGTCCGCTCTTCTTTTCCCGCACGTAAGCTAAACGTCTGCTGTCTCTCGCCGCTCGCTCGTCCCGGCGTGGGAGTTGCAGCTGTCGGGTGATTTATGGCTTTAATTTACTTGATAGATTAAAATATAACATCGCAACATGCGCAGAGTGCTAATGAGGATCTCCCGGCGAGGTTTCCGTCTCTTTTGCTTCGCCGCGAGAACGCTCCGCTCCTGGATTGATTTCTTTCAGACGACAAAGTACGGACGCGCTATTGATTTCACCTCAGGAAAAAAAAAAAGCGCCAATGACACCAAATTAGCAGAAAAAGAAGATTCGGTGATGTAGACTGACTTTGAAGGGGCGGAGCCACATTTGCTGCCGCGGTTATAGGGTTTGTCTTGCCGCTCTTGACCTTTCACCTTTTGGCTGTGACAGCCCGAGGAGGCGAGCGGAGACATGGCGACGCATGTTGACTGACACCGGCGTGTGTGCCGGCGTAAGCACGTCACATCGGATTTGGACACGATACAGACTGACCTCGTCGACTGGAGGACGTGTCGCTGACTCACCGCCCTCCTCGCTACTAATGTCCCCCGTACTAATATGTTGGTATCAGTACCGGTACCAACATGTACAAACCCTGTTTCCACATGAGTTGGGAAATTGTGTTAGATGTAAATGTAAACGGAATACAATGATTTGCAAATCCTTTTCAACCCATATTCAGTTGAATGCACTACAAAGACAAGATATTTGATGTTTAAACTCATAAACTTTATTTTTTTTTTGGGCAAATAATAATTAACTTAGAATTTCATGGCTGTAACACGTGCCAGTAGTTGGGAAAGGGCATGTTCACCACTGTGTTACATCACCTTTTCTTTTAACAACACTCAATAAACATTTGGGAACTGAGGAAAGTAATTGTTGAAGCTTTGAAAGTGGAATTCTTTCCCATTCTTGTTTTATGTAGAGCTTTAGTCCTTCAATAGTCCGGGGTCTCCGCTGTTGTATTTTACGCTTCATAAGGCGCCACAGGTTTTCGATGGGAGACAGGTCTGGACTGCAGGTGGGCCAGGAAAGTACCCGCACTCTTTTTTTACGAAGCCACACTGTTGTAACACATGCTGAATGTGGCTTGGCATTGTTTTGCAGAAATAAGCAGGGGCGTCCATGAAAAAGACGGCGCTTAGATGGCAGCATATGTTGTTCCAAAACCTGTATGAACCTTTCAGCATTAATGGTGCCTTCACAGATGTGGAAGTTACCCATGCCTTGGGCGCTAATGCAAATATTCGACACGATGTCGAATATTTCCAAAAACAATTTGAAATGTGGACTCGTCAGACCACAGAACACTTTTCCACTTTGCATCGGTCCATCTTAGATGATCTCGGGCCCAGAGAAGCTGGCGGAATTTCTGGATGTTGTTGATAAATGGCTTTGGGTTTGCATAGTAGAGCTTTAACTCGCACTTACACATGTAGCGACAAACTGTATTTAGTGACAGTGGTTTTCTGAAGTGTTCCTGAGCCCATGTGGTGATATCCTTTAGAGAGTGATGTCGGTTTTTGATACAGTGCCGTCTGAGGGATTGAAGGTTGCGGTCATTCAATGTTGGTTTCCGGCCTTGCCGCTTATGTTGAGACGTTGAGAGATTTCTCCAGATACTCTGAACCTTTTGATTATATTATGGACCCTAGATGTTGAAATCTCTAAAGTTCATGCAATTGCACTTTGACAAACGTTGTTCATAAACTGTTTGACTATTTGCTCATGCAGTTGTGGACAAAGAGGTGTACCTCGCCCCATCCTTTCTATGAAAGACTGAGCATTTTTTTGAGAGGCTGTTTTTATACCCAATCATGGCACCTACCTGTTCCCAATTAGCCTGCACACCTGTGGGATGTTCCAAATAAGTGTTTGAAGAGCATTCCTCAACTTTACCAGTATTTATTGCCACCTTTCCCAACTTCTTTGTCACGTTTTGCTGGCATCAAATTCTAAAGTTAATGATTATTTGCAAAAAAAAAAAAAAGTTTAACAGTTTTAACATCAAATATGTTGTCTTTGTAGCATATTCAACTGAATATGGGTTGAAAATGATTTGCAAATCATTGTATTCCGTTTATATTTACTTCCAACACAATTTCCCAACTCATGGAAACGGGGTTTGTGAGTATGTATGTATGTTTGTATATACAATATATTTGTCTTCCAGTATGTGCGGGAGGCAAAATACAGCGTTTTAAAGCAAAGCACATCCCAGAATCCCAAGGGTGTTAAAGGCCTACTGAAATGAGATTTTCTTATTCAAACGGGCATAGCAGGTCCATTCTATGTGTCATACTTGATCATTTTGCGATATCGCCATATTTTTGCTGAAAGGATTTAGTAGAGAACATCGACGATAAAGTTCGCAACTTTTGGTGCTGCGAAAAAAGCCTTGCCTTTACCGGAAGTCGCAGAGAATGACATCACAAGGGTGAGGGGTCCTCATGTCCTCACATTGTTTATAATGGGAGCCTCCAGCAGCAAGAGCTATTCGGACCGAGAAAACGAAATTTATTTTTTAAATTAAGTAAAAAAAAAAAAAAAGGCGATTGCATTGGGACAGATTCAGATGTTTTAAGACACATTTACTAGGATAATTTTGGGAAATCCCTTATTTTTCTATTGTGTTGCTGGTGTTTTACTGAGATTAAATAGTACCTGATAGTCGGAGGGGTATGTCCACGGGTGTCTTGAGACAGGCTCTGAGGGAAGTCGACGTCAGCTGCATGGACGGCGCAAGCTCAGCTGATCTCCGGTAAGAGGCGACTTTTTACCACAATTTTCTCACCGAAACCTGCCGGTTGACAAGTGGTCGGGAACCATGTTCGCTTGACCGCTCTGATCCATAGTAAAGCTTCACCTCCGGCAATTTTAAACAAGGAATCACCGTGTGTTTGTGTCGCCAAAGGCTAAAGCTTTCCAATTACATCTTTCTACTTTGACTTCTCCATTATTAATTGAACAAATTGCAGAAGATTCAGCAACACAGATGTCCAGAATACTGTTTAATTGCGTGATGAAAAGAAACGACTTTTAGCCGCAAATGGTGCTGCACTAATAAGTCCTGACAGTCGGTGACGTCACGCACACGCGTCATCATTCCGCGACGTTTTCAACAAGAAACTCCGCAGGAAGTTTAAAATTGCAATTTAGAAAACTAAACCTGTCGTATTGGCAAGTGTTGCAATGTTAATATTTCATCATTGATATATAAACTATCAGACTGCGTGGTCTTGTTTCGGCCTTCAGATTTGCTCCTTTGCTCATTTGTCCTGTAAAATGTTCGTCTTTGGAGAGTTTATTGCGCGCTGTCCAAAGTGTTACAAAAATTCCAATGTAGGTCACGTGAGAGGAAGGTTTTGTACATATTTTTTTTTCCCCCCAGCCCATTTTCGGCAGGGGAGGTGAATTTGCATAATGCCGCTATTCATTCTTTGGTGTTCCGCGACACACCTATTAGGCGCTCTCTGCAAACAAGCGCCGTCTCCTCCCACCGCGTGATGCCGCAAACAAACACGGCGGACCGATGTTTGGGAAAAGTCTTGCTCGCCTTTCAACATAAATACACTCGCCCGCAGGCCCGAGTCGCTACTTCTTCTTCTTCTTCTTCTTCTTCTTCTCTCCCCCCACACCTCCCTGCTGCTCCCCCACAGCATGCAGCACAGAACCTGGCAGTCCTGGCCCGTTTGGCTGGGCGAGAGCGGAGGAAGGATCACAGAGCCTTCCTTTTTTTTCGGGCTGCGGGCCAACGCTGTGTTGGACACGCAGGAAGACCAGGCGGCTGCTCACACATGTCCCGCAAACGTGGATGGGGGGTGAGGGGGGTACGGGGGCAAGGGAACCTGGGGAAGGGGTAGCGAGATAAGGCCGCCGCCTGATAGTCAGCTCTCGTCTAATCACACACTTAGCCCGGCGGTGTTTTCTTTAGCGCTGATGTGTATTTTCCTTGTCGTGGGGCACATTTTTGAACCGCTTTCAGACGGGCGTTTCAGCCAGTGATTTACCCGCATTTGTTATTGTTTCCAGACAGAAGTGCCTCTCGGAATTTGTCCCGCCCCTGGTCGAAGCCGACATTGACTGGAAATCCGCTTGCCATGCAGACTGGACACTGGCCAAGAGTTAGTGGGCGGCCGTGGGTGGAATCGGCTTTCTCGATTGCTTTGTTGGGTCTGCTCTACCTGCTCTCAGTGGCCATAATAAATAAATAATCATATTCGGGATGGTCTCCTGCTGGCCCTGCTATGAACTGGACTCTCACTAATATGTTAGATCAACTACGGACTGAACTCTCACACTATTATGTTAGATCCACTATGGACTGGACTCTCACACGATTATGTTAGATCAACTATGGACTGGAATATCACACTATTATGTTAGATCCACTATGGACTGGACATTCACACTATTATGTTAGATCCACTATGGACTGGACTCTCACTATTTTGTTAGATCCACTATGGACTGGACTCTCACTATTATGTTAGATGCACTCTGGACTGGACTCTCACTATTATGTTAGATCCACTATGGACTGGACTCTCACTATTATGTTGGATCCACTATGGACTGGACTCTCACTATTATGTTAGATCCACTATGGACTGGACTCTCACTATTATGTTAGATCCACTATGGACTGGACTCTCACTATTATGTTAGATCCACTACGGACTGGACTCTCACACTATTATGTTAGATCCACTATGGACTGGACTCTCACACCATTATGTTAGATCCACTATGGACTGGACTCTCACACTATTATGTTAGATCTACTATGGACTGGACTTTCACACTATTATGTTAGATCCACTATGGACTGGAGTCTCACACTATTATGTTAGATCCACTATGGACTGGACTCTCACTATTATGTTAGATCAACTATGGAGTGGACTCTCACTATTATGTTGGATCCACTATGGACTGGACTCTCACTTATGTTAGATCCACTATGGACTGGACTCTCACACCGTTATGTTGGATCCACTATGGACTGGTCTCTCACACTATTATGTTAGATCCAATACAGACTGGACTCTCACACTATTATGTTAGATCCACTATGGACTGGACTCTCACACCATTATGTTAGATCCACTATGGACTGGACTTTCACACTATCATGTTAGATCTACTATGGACTGGACTTTCACACTATCATGTTAGATACACTATGGACTGGACTCTCACACTATTATGTTAGATCCACTATGGACTGGACTCTCACTATTATGTTAGATCAACTATGGATCGGACTCTCACTCTTATGTTAGATCCACTATGGACTGGCCTCTATCTTGTGTTAGATCCACTATGGACTGGACTCTCACACCATTATGTTGGATCCACTATGGACTGGACTCTCATACTAGTATGTTAGATCCAGTATGGACTGGACTTTCACTATTATGTTAGATCCACTATGGACTGGGCTTCCTCACTATTATGTTAGATCCACTATTGACTGGACTCTCATACTAGTATGTTAGATCCAGTATGGACTGGACTTTCACTATTATGTTAGATCCACTATGGACTGGACTCTCACACTATTATGTTAGATCCACTATGGACTGGACTCTCACACTATTATGTTAAATCCACTATGAACTGGGCTCTCACACTATTATTTTAGATCCACTATGCACTGGACTCTCACACTATTATGATAGATCGACTATGGACTGGACTCTCACTATTATGTTAGATCAACTATGGAGTGGACTCTCACTATTATGTTAGATCCACTATGGACTGGACTCTCACTTATGTTAGATCCACTATGGACTGGACTCTCACACCATTATGTTGGATCCACTATGGACTGGTCTCTCACACTATTATGTTAGATCCAATACAGACTGGACTCTCACACTATTATGTTAGATCCACTATGGACTGGACTCTCACACCATTATGTTAGATCCACTATGGACTGGACTCTCACACTATTATGTTAGATCTACTATGGACTGGACTTTCACACTATTATGTTAGATCCACTATGGACTGGACTCTCACACTGTTATGTTAAACCCACTATGGACTGACTCTCACTATTATGTTAGATCAACTATGGAGTGGACTCTCACTATTATGTTAGATCAACTATGGAGTGGACTCTCACTATTATGTTAGATCAACTATGGAGTGGACTCTCACATATGTTAGATCCACTATGGACTGGACTCTCACACCATTATGTTGGATCCACTATGGACTGGACTCTCACACTATTATGTTAGATCCAATATGGACTGGACTCTCATACTAGTATGTTAGATCCACTATGGACTGGGCTTTCTCACTATTATGTTAGATCCACTATGGACTGGACTCTCACACTATTATGTTAGATCCACTATGGACTGGACTCTCACTATTATGTTAGATCCACTATGGACTGGACTCTCACTATTATGTTAGATCCACTATGGACTGGACTCTCACACTATTATGTTAGATCCACTATGGACTGGACTCTCACACTATTATGTTAAATCCACTATGAACTGGGCTCTCACACTATTATTTTAGATCCACTATGGACTTGACTCTCACACTATTATATTAGATCCACTATAGACTGGACTCTCACAATATTATGTTAGATCCACTATGGACTGGACTCTCACACTTTTATGTTAGATCCACTATGGACTGGACTCTCACACTATTACGTTAGATCCACTATGGACTGGACTCTCACACTATTATGTTAGATCCACTTGACGTCCATTGCACAGGTCTCCCTATCACTTTGCACATGTTTAGTAGATCAGCTTTGCACGTGCTATCAAGTTGTGGCCTTGCGGTTAGAGTGTCCGCCCTGAGGTCGTGAGTTCAAAACCCCGGCGGAGTCATACCAAAGACTATAAAAATGGGACCCATTACCTCCCGGCTTGGCACTCAGCATCAAGGGTTGGACTTGCGGGGTTAAATCACCCAAAAAGATTCCCGAGCGCGGCCAGCGCTGCTGCTCACTGCTCCCCTCACATCCCAGGGGGTGAACAAGGGGATGGGTCGAATGCAGAGGACACATTTCATCACACCTAGTGTGTGTGTGACAATCATCGGTACTTTAACTGTAGCTGCTTCTGTCTCTGGCCATGCTCCCCTCACACCTGCAGAGGTGGTGTAAAAAGTGTAGATTTTTTGTTGTTGTTGTTTTTGCTTTTGTCTGGTCGCATCAGCTCTGCTCAATTAATGTCTTTAATATTGTCAGAAAAATTGTATGTAAATTATCAAAAACTTTCCGTTCTGAGTTCCCTTGAATTTTGCTCTGTTTAATTCCTTGCTTCTTGTCTTGTTTAATAGATGTCACAGTGTTTGAAACCTGACAAAAATCCTTTGTGTTCTTTGTTGTTTCCCCTCTTACACACATGTTGATGTGTGTTATGGCTATGAGGTTTTTTTCCCGTTTGGCCTCAGTCTGGAACCCCTCTCCAGGGGCCCAGGCTTTATTTATTCATTTATTTATTTTTTCTCCCCCCTCAGCGTTGATCTGTTTCTCACCTTTTTTGTAAGGGGCGCCGGCAATCCAGTTTTGTCTCCCTGTAAAGTTTGTCTGCTCTTGAATGGGATTGTGGTGAAAATCTTAATACTTTAACTTTAGCTGCTTCTGTCTCTGGCCATGCTCCCCCCACCCCTGTAGAAGGTGGCGTAAAAAGTGTACATTTGTTGTTGTTATTGTTTTTGCTTTTGTCTGGTCGCATCAGCTCCGCTCTTTTAATGTCTTTAATATTGTCAGAAAAATTGTATGTAAATTATCAAAAAACTTTTCGTTCTGAATTCCCTTGAATTTTGCTATTTAATTCCTTGCTTCTTGTCTTGTTTAATAGATGTCATCAGTGTTTGAACCTTACAAAAATCATTTGTGTTCTTTGTTGTTTTCCCTCTTACACACATGTTGATGTGTGTTATGGTTATGAGTTTTTTTCCCCTTTGGCCTCAGTCTGGACCCCCTCTCCAGGGGCCCAGGCTTTATTTTTATTTATTTTTTTTCTCCCCCCTCAGCGTTGACCTGTTTCTCACCTTTTTTGTAAGGGGCGCCGGCAATCCAGTTTTGTCTCCCTGTAAAGTTTGTCTGCTCTTGAATGGGATTGTGGTGAAAATCTTAATACTTCAACTTTAGCTGCTTCTGTCCCTGGCCATGCTCCCCCCACTCCTGCAGAAGGTGGCGTAAAAAGTGTACATTTGTTGTTGTTGTTGTTGTTGTTTTTGCTTTTGTATAGTTGCATCAGCTCTGCTCTTTTAATGTCTTTAATATTGTCAGAAAAATTGTATGTAAATTATCAAAAAACTTTCCATTCTGAGTATCCTTGAATTTTGCTCTGTTTAATTCCTTGCTTCTTGTCTTGTTTAATAGATGTCATCAGTGTTTGAACCTGACAAAAATCCTTTGTTGTTTCCCCTCTTACACACAAGATTAATGTGTGCTATGGCTGTGAGGTTTTTTCCCCTTTGGCCTCAGTCTGGACCACCTCTCCAGGGGCCCAGGCATAGCCTTATTTATCTCACCTCCCAGCATTTACCTGTTTCTCACCTTTTTTGTAAGGGGTGCCTACGATCCAGTTCTGTCTCCCTGTAAAGTTTGTCTGCTCTTGAATGGGATTGTGGTGAAAATCTTAATACTTTAACATTAGCTGCTTCTGTCTCTGGCCTTGCTCTCCCCACCCCTGCAGAAGGTGGTGTAAAAATTGTACATTTGTTGTTGTTGTTTTTGCTTTTGTATGGTTGCATCAGCTCTGATCTTTTAATGTCTGTAATATTGTCAGGAATGTTGTATGTAAGATATAAAAAAAAACTTTCCGTTCTCTGAGCTCCTTTGAATTCCGTCCCTGTTTAATTCCTTGCTTCTTGTCTTGTTTAATAGATGTCATACGTGTTTGAACCTGACAAATATTCCTTTGTGTTCTTTGTTGTTTCCCCTCTAACACACATGTTTATGTGTGCTATGGCTATGAGTTTTTTTTCCCTTGGCCTCAGCCTGGACCCCCTCTCCAGGGGCCCAGGCTTTATTTATTTATTTATTTTTTCTCCCCCCTCAGCGTTGACCTGTTTCTCACCTTTTTTGTAAGGGGCGCCGGCAATCCAGTTTTGTCTCCTTGTAAAGTTTGTCTGCTCTTGAATGGGATTGTGGTGAAAATCTTAATACTTCAACTTTAGCTGCTTCTGTCCCTGGACAAAGTGGCTGGGGAGAGGAAAGTTTGGGCTGCCCTGCTTAGGCTGCTGCCCCCGCGACCCGACCTCGATTAAGCGGAAAAAGATGAATGGATGGATGGAATTATTAAAGTATTTCTGATTCTGATTCTGATTCAATGACACAACCGTTTAAGCGGACTCCCGGGCCTCCAATTTCCCAGCCCCTCCTGGGCCCCTCGGAGACTTCTAGGTCAGGAAAGGGCACGGGGGGCTGAGAGTCGTTCCTTGGGAAGCGTTCTGCCGCTCCTTTTACAGTCCCCCGCCGCCCGCGTCCAGCCGTCGTCGGCGGCCACCGGGGCAGCGGCGTGACGTTTGAATGGCGACGGAGCCTTTTTAAAACAGACTGCCCTGTGTAGCTTGGCCGAGTGGCACGAGACAACATCGGTGTGTTGAACCCTCCGACAGCTGAGCGCGTGTGTGTGTGTGTGTGTGTGTGTGTGTGTGTGTGTGTGTGTGTGTGTGTGTGTGTGTGTCTGTGTCTGTGTCCAGCTGTCTATGTGGGATTGTGACTTTCAAAGCGTCAAAAGTGAGGACATTGTGCTACGGAGGGTCAAATGCGACAGAATTAAATGAATAAATAAAACACATCTTTTGAATTACTTTACATTTCATGCATGAATGTGTTATTAAATGTGTCATTGATTAATTTCATGTAAAAGTATGTGTATTTATTTAACTACTTTGTTAATTATTTAAAATGCAAAGTAATTATTTAATAATAAAAAAAGTTTTAAAAAAAAGCACTTTACCTTGGGCAAGCAACCTCAAAGTGCTACAGGGTATTAAAAATAAAGTAAAAAGTAAATAAAAATAAAAACTAGAACAGCCTAATAGCTAGAAATAGTATGGATGTATCTAAAAAATTAAAAAAGCCTTTTTTATTAAAAAAAAAAAAAAGAAAGAAGGGTTTTTAAGCCTTTTTTAAATGTATCCACAGTCTGTGGTGCCCTCAGGTTGTCAGGGAGAGTGTTCCACAGACTGGGAGCGTCATGTTTTAATTATTAGTTTATTTCTTGATTTAACAGTTGCGTGGTTTATTTATTTGTTTACTTCACCAACTTGTGTGTCAGCGCTTCATGTATTAATTCTATCCGTCAGTGGGCGCGGCTAACCGGAACTTAGTCCAATGATTTCGGTGGCTAAGGAGAATAAACTTGTAGTTTTTCAGTTGTTGGTGCAGGTCAAAAGTGAGGAGATTGTGCTACGGAGGGTCAAATGGGACAGAATTAAATGAATGAATAAAACACATCTTTTGAATTACTTTACATTTCATGCATGAATGTGTTATTAAATATGTCATTGATTAACTTCATGTAAAAGTATGTGTATTTATTTAACTACTTTGTTAATTATTTAAAATACTAAGTAATTATTTAATAATAAAAAAAGTTTTAAAAAAAACACTTTACCTTGAGCAAGCAACCTCAAAGTGCTACGGTGTATTAAAAATCAAATAAAAAGTAAATAAAAATAAAAACTACAACAGCCTAATAGCTAGAACTAGTATGGATGTATCTAAAAAAAAAAAAGAAAGAAGGGTTTTTAAGCTTTTTTTAAATGTATCCACAGTCGGTGGTGCCCTCAGGTGGTCAGGGAGAGTGTTCCACAGACTGGGAGTGTCATGTTTTAATTATTTGTTTATTTATTGATTTAACAATTGCGTGGTTTATTTATTTGTTTACTTCACCATCTTGTGTGTCAGCGCTTCATGTATTTATTCTATCCGTCAGTGGGCGCGGCTAACCGGAACTTAGTCCAATGATTTCTTTTGGAGGCCTTTTTAAAAGACGGCGGCTAAGGAGAATAAACTTGTAGTTTTTCAGTTGTTGGTGGAGAATTTTTTGGACCTTGCGGAATATGCTTTGCTTGCCCCAAAGCATGAAGCGGTTTAAGAAAAACAATTTATTCAAGTGTTCGGAGTTGTTTCCGCACTTCCAGACCAACGTAATGAGCGGCACTTCTCCAGTTCTCCGGTCAAAGTTCCGCAAACAAGTGAAAGTGGGAGTCTGTGGTTCCCTCGGGCTTGGGGATCTCATCTTTCGGGCCGAGTGAGGGGTAGACTCTTGCTGTCTTGGGTTCTGGTTGTCTCCTGCTTCACCCTTACCTTGTCCTTGGGATACAGACTGTCGCTGGCCTGCGCAGTGGGCCCGGTTCTGGGGGTCATGTCTGGCCGTTGGTGGCCGGTCGTCCCTTGTTCCCCAGGTCAGGGTTTCTGGGTGGCTAGGGCTGTACTCTGGCTCCTGCACATACTGGGAGACAAATATATTGTACATATAAACATACATATCTTAAATTCCGGACGGAGCGGCTAATTTACGGAGCACTGAGATCCAGTAGAACCAAGATTAATTTTGATTCATTTATGATAACCGCACAAATCACATGCGTTAACATTGACAACCCCAACCTCTGGGCTGATGACTTTAGGTTGTCCTGAAGAATTTGGAGATAATCCTCCTTTTTCATTGTCCCATTTCCCCTCTGTAAAGCACCAGTTGTATTGGCAGCAAAACTGGCCTAGAACATAATACTACCACCACCATGCTTGACGGTAGGATGGTGTTCCTGGTATTAAAGGCCTCACCTTTTCTCCTCCAAACATATTGCTGGGTATTGTGGCCAAACAGCTCAGTTTTTGTTTCAACTGACCACAGAACTTTCCTTTAGAATGTCTTATCTTTGTCCATGTGATGTCAGATGAAACCAAAAATGGAGCTGTTTGACCACAATACCCAGCAATATGTTTGGAGGAGAAAAGGTGAGGTCTTTAATCCTTGGAGTGTTTTAAGTCTCGTCTTAAAACCCACTTTTATTCTTTGGCTTTTAACACTACGTGAGTTGTGTGGTCCTCTGTCCTCTGTTGTCCTCTGTGTTTTTTATACACTTTGATTTCTATTTTACTGTTTTAATTGATTTTACCCTTTAAAATCGTTTTTAATCATTTTTGTTTTTATATTGTTTTCTGTTGGTTTTATATTTATTTATTTTTTGTTTTTATTCAGTCATTGGTGGAGCATAATATATATATTTTTTTATTTATTTAATTTTATTTATTTTTTTTACAATTGTTTTTAACATGGTTGTGCAGCACTTTGGAAGCGTTATTGTTGTTTAAATGTGCTATATAAATAAAGTGGATTGGATTGGATTGATAATCCCAGGAAAACCATGGTGATTTATTGCAATGAAACTTGCCAAGGGACTTGTAAGCACATATTAACATTGCTGTATGTATACTTTTGACCCAGCAGATTTGCTCACATGTTCAGTAGATCCATAATAAATTCATAAAAGAACCAAACTTCATGAATGTTTTTTGTGACCAACAAGTATGTGCTCCAATCACACTATCACAAAAAAATTTGAGTTGAGGAAATGATTGGAAACTCAAGACAGCCATGACATTATGTCTGTCATAACGTGGACTGTGGTGGGGTTTGTTTTCCCGTAATACATAAAAAGGTGACGGGACATGGCGTGAAGATAAATACATGATTTTAATCGTAACTCAAAAGCTACAAGCAAAAAGCACTCACAGTGGAGGCACAAAACTTAAGGCAGGGAACAAAACTAATACTTAAACATAAACTCTAAACATAAAACAAACACCATTTACTGTGACCTGAGCAAGGCAGCATGAACAATGAACATCTATACGAACTATGGCATGAGCAGAGCAAAAACTAGAGTGGTGACACCAGAATGACCAACAGAAAATGACAGGCTTAAATAGTGACATGGTTAACAACAGGTGCATGAGTTCAAAACTAATGAGTTTTCATGGAAACTAAAACAAACCAGGGTGCGCAAAAACAGGAACTAATGGAGTCAAAAACAAACAGAACATAACTAAACAGAACATGATCACTAGACATGAGAATGTCCTTCACAAGTGAATGTAAACGTTTGACATAGGGCTGGGCGATATGGCCTTTTTTTAGTATTCCAATATTTTTAGGGAATATCGCGATACACCATATATATATATCCGTATTTTGCTTTGGCCTTAAATGAACACTTGATGCATATAATCACAGCCGTATGATGATTCTATGTGTCTACATTAAAACATTATTTTCATACTGTATTAATATATGCTACTTTTAAACTTCCATGCAGAGAAGTAAATCACATCTAAGTCAATTCAGCAAAACTGTATTTATTAAACAGTTATTAAGCAGTGGCACAAACATTCATGTCATTTCAAAAACAGAAAGTGCAAGATTGTCAGAGACATTTTAAAACAACACTTTTGTGCATGATGTCACTAAGATGACATAATCAAAATAACACTAAATTAAAGTGCACTTATTGTACAGAACGACACTACAATAGTTAAAAACAAATAAAGGGCACTTTTGTGCATGTCACACAAGATACTCCAATATCACGATATAGTCATTTTCTATATCGCACGGAGACAAATCCGCGATATATTGAGTGTATTGATATATCGCCCAGCCCTAGTTTGACCATGACTGTACATTATGTGTTGCCTTCATTATAAGACTTATATAAGACTTAAAAAAATGTCTGGCTCCTATTTTTGTATTTTTTGTCCAATATGGCTCTTTCAACATTTTTGGTTTGCCGACCCTAGGGCTATGTATACCGTATGAATAAATTGTGATGAACTGCTTCGTAAATGCTATGAAGTATAGCTAAAAAAAAAAACTCAAATCCTAGGAATTAGTACAAATCGCATTGTTTCAAAGAAGAACCAATAAGAGTAGACTGATAAAACGGAATAGACGACTGAAGGAATTGAACAGGTCAGTTGCCGACATGGCCGCTGATAAATTGGTGGCAGTTGCTGAAGGCATGCATTGGGTGACGAGGGGGGTGCTGGCGGCATGTGTGAGGTTTTTAAGTAGTGGGCTGGCTGCAGGGTAGTCCGGGGGCGTCCAGTTTGGGGTGGGGGGGCGTTCCTGCTAACAGTTGTCACTTGGACGCTCGCTGTCAGAGCCACGACTCATGTGCTCCTTCCACTTCGACCTTCTTTCTCTCCGGCACTCTTATCTGCCATCTTTGACCTGGACTACCCAGCTTCTTCTCCCGGCCCTCCAAAGTTCTTTCTCTAATCGCCCAGCCACGACTGGTCAAGACGCTTTTCCTGTGCTCCCTTCAGAAGGCGCCCCGGTTGTTTTACACGGTAAGATTGTTTGATCGTTTTTATTCCGGACAAATCGTCGATTTCATTTCACTACTTTTGTTTTCGCGCTCCTTAATAATCTTAGACTCGCACAAAGCCCTGGAAGTCGTTGCTAGCCAGGACTTTACAAGGTAGATAAGGAGCGGCGGCCATGTCAGCTGCCGGGCAGACTCCATATCTGTCCAGGGAAGAATGACATCGTCGGGCGAGGGGTCTTTGGGGGTGGGGAAGATTTATGGCCCCAAGCTTGCGCTGTGGTGCGGCTCTTAAGTCCGCACCTGTTGGTTTCCTCTCCTGAAAAGAAGACTTGTGAGGCTATTAATGTGTCAAGTGTCGTGGTTCTGGCGCCTCGCCGCCTGTTAAAAACCTTGTCGTTTGCTTCCAAAGTCAATACAACGCTAAAGTATACGTTGTTGTTAACTTACAGGTGGTATCCATCGATTAGTTTCTTTAAATAATGAAGTGATCGGATATAACACTCCCTAGTCTCAATTATTTCGAGAATTTTCGATACTTTTTCTAAATAAAGGGGACCACAAAAATTATTTTACCAGAATAATCTTAGGGTACATTAAACCTATGTTTCTTATTGCAAGTTTGTCCTTAAATAAAATAGTGGACGTACAAGACAACTTGTCTTTTAGTAGTAAGTAAACAAAAAAAGGCTCCTAATTTAGCTGCTGACATATGCAGTAACATATTGTGTCATTTATCCACCTATTATTTGGTCAACATTATTAAGGACAAACAGTTAATATCTGCTTACTTTCTCTTTTAACATGTTCTATCTATACTTCTGTTAAAATGTAATAATCACTTATTCTTCTGTTGTTTGGATGCTTTACATTAGTTTTGGATGATACCACAAATCTGGGTATCAATCTATTACCAAGTAGTTGCATTATCATACATTGGTCATATTCACAGTCCTCATGTGTCCAGGGAAATATTTCCTGACTTTATTAACATAATATAAATGTTAAAAAAACGGAAAAAGATTTTGTGATGCTCAAAAATATCGATGTATTCATAGTAGTGTCAACGAGAGACACTCCTGTACTTGGTATTATTACAGTGGATGTCAGGTGTAGATCCATCAATGGTGTTTGTTTACATTTTGATGCCGGTGAGCTACGGTGTGTAGTGAAGCATGTTTAGCTATTCCTGGTCCTGCAGGGATGATACTTGGAAGAATCATTCATACATCGATCCATTTTTTACTGCTTGTCCCTTTCTATGCTCTATGAAAATATTTGATTTATTAATAGTCCTACTTTGAGGACATTTGATAAACAAGTAGCTACTGTAGTTGTTATTTTCAGCCCTTTTTGTTGTAACTAGAGATGTCCGATAATATCCGACTGCCGATATTATCAGCCGATAAATGCTTTAAAATGTAATATCAGAAGTTATCGGTTTCAAAAAGTAAAATTTTATGACTTTTTAAAACGCCGCTGTACGGACTCCCGAATTTCAGTTCCCCTCCTGGGGCAACTATTCTCCCGAATTTCTCCCGATTTCCACCCAGACGACAATATTGGGGGCGTGCCTTAAAGGCACTCCATTTGCGTGCCGGCCCGATCACATGGTGTCTACAGCTTTTCACACACACACAAGGCATACTTGGTCATACAGGTCAAACTGAGGGTGGCCGTATAAATAACAAGAACGACAAACACATTTCGGGAGAATATCCGCACCATAACGCAACATAAACACAACAGAACAAATACCCAGAACCCCTTTCCAGCTTGCAGTGAACGGAGGTGCCCTGTCTCAACACAGAATTTCAGAAGCTCTGACTAACTGGTTGGCCACTTCAAGCATTCACCACGAGCTTGCAGTACGTTTTTGTTACTCATGCAAAGAGAAGGGCAGATTGAGACCAGTTTATAATTTCCTGTCAGTATACCAGGCAGTCTTGCAATAAAGGAGGACTATGTTATTGTTTACTTTATTACTCCGGTATACTCTGGACTGTGTGCCTTTGTTGTTTTTGTCACCGGTGTTTTGAGGCATATTTAAAAAAAAAAAAAGAAAAAAAATAATGCACTTAGTGAAGGTCAAAATATGGTATTTCCCATAGTTGTATTCAGTATCAGAATTATCTCAGGGAGAGCATGTCCCAAATTCCAAGCAGTTGTTTTGGGGCATGTTAAAAAAAAAAAATGCACTTTGTGACTTCAATAATATGCACTTTGTGACTTCAATAGTACATATGGCAGTGCCACGTTGGCATTTTTTTCCATAAGTTAAGTTGATTTATTTTAGAAAACCTTGTTACATTGTTTAATGCATCCAACATAAACATAACGGAACAAATACCCAGACCCCCTTGCAGCACTAACTCTTCCGGGACGCTACAATATACACCCCCCGTGTTTAATGCATCCAGTGGGGCATCACAACAAAATTAGGCCTAATAATGTGTTAATTAGATGACTGTATTTATCGGTATCTGTTGATATCGGAATCGGTAATTGAAGAGTTGGACAATATCGGAATATCGCCAAAAACAACATTATCGGACAACTCGAGTTATAACCTCTGTCATAACTGTAAACATGGCGCCGTGTGCAAGTATATCATCAGAAAATTTGGTTTCCATTAGCCCTGAGAGTAAATAAATAAAATACAAATCATTGCGAACACCAATAACCCCAACATTGCTCAACTGATCTCAGAAATGGTAAATGGGTTGTACTTGTATAGCGCTTTTCTACCCTTTTAAGGAACTCAAAGCGCTTTGACACTATTTCTACATTCACCCATTCACACACTGATGGCGGCAGCTGCCATGCAAGGCGCCAACCAGGAGCTATCAGGAGCAAGGGTGAAGTGTCTTGCTCAAGGACACAACGGACGTGACTAGGATGGTAGAAGGTTGGGATTGAACTAGTAACCATCAGATTGCTGGCACGGGCCACTCTCCCAACTTTGCCACGCTGTCTACCAATCAATGGCCAATCAGAATCCTTCCTGAACTCAAAGCGCTTTGACACTATTTCGCCATTCACCCATTCACACACTGATGGCGGGATCTGCCATGCAGAGCGCCAACCAGGACCTATCAAGAGCAGGGGTGAAGTTCTTGCTCAAGGACAAAACAGATGTGACTAGGATTGTAGAAGGTGGGGATTGAACTAATAACCCTCAGATTGCTGGCACATCCACTCTCCCAACTGCGCCACGCCGTCCCCCAATCAATGGCCAATCAGAATCCTTCCTGATCTCAAAGCGTTTTGACACTATTTCCACATTCACACACTGATGGCGGGATCTGCCATGCAGGGCGCCAACCAGGACCTATCAGGAGCAAGGGTGAAGTGTCTTGCTCAAGGACACAACGGATGTGACTAGGATGGTAGAAGGTGGGGATTGAACTAGTAACCCTCAGATTGCTGGCACGGCCACTCTCCCAACTGCGCCACGCCGTCCCCCAATCAATGGTCAATCAGAATCCTTTCTGCTGAAACGTGGCATACTACCAGCCAAGTTTGCACGGTCAACAACCAATGCACGTTTTTAGGATTGGCACCACGTCGTTCAGTTAAACTCTTAACATAGACATGTTGACGTTGTCTTTGCGCCGCAAGGAACAAGGAAGAGTTAACTTGGTTTTAGGGTCCAAGGTAACCGGACATGGTCTTGCTGTGTGACGCCGTTGATCCGAAAGGCTTCCCCAGTTCAGCAGTTGTTGCCCACCCTCTGAGGAACCGGCATTGCGCCGTTGAGACGCGAGCTTGTTTACGAGATTACATTTCAGAGTCTCTGGCGAGGCGGGCGGTCGGTCGGACTGGCCGGTCTCCAAAGCAGCTGCCGGACGCTTGTTTTGAAGGGCATCTCGACAACAAACGTATCCGTGATGGGTGGCGGGACCTCGTGCTTCCTAATGACCGCCTGTACCAGCAGCAGTCAGGAGTGTTTACTCAGTATCCGCACAAAAGGGATGGAGGGTTAATGCGTTGAAAGATTTGCAGTTGTCAGAGCGTCTGCCGGGTGTTTGTTATGACTCAAATGCCTTTAGCATACTTGTGGCTCCCGCAGTTTGCCATGAATGACGGATTGAATTTACCTTCCAGTGTGTGGTGAAGGCTATAAATACGCAGGTGTTTTCTGTACCACCTCCCGCTCATTCACTATTTCCTTTGTTGGGTCCCTGGGGGATGGTGGCAAACTCATGTGCACGCAGACTGTGGTTGAGCACACCCTTAGTCCTCAGATGTCAGGATGATGTCGTCAGTGTTTAGTCCGAAGGCCATTTTTCCCCGACCGCAAGTCATTCCCTGCTGGTCTAACATAAATCCTGATCATAAATTAATAAAAGTTTACTTTATTTTGTATTTACTTTTCCTAAATACAGTCATGTTTAAAAGTTTCTTGTACACTTGTAAAGAACATAATGTCAATGTGACAGACTTCTCAAGCCGTCGTGCGGGTTCCAAGGACCGTCAAGGAAGGACATAGCTGTGGCACCTTTTCAGCTGCTCCGTCTGCCGCTCGCTCTTCCGCTTAGGGCGTCGTCGCCTCTCTTGTGCTCTCAGTCTCTCTCTCTCAGGGTCAGCTTCCCTCTAGCTCCTTTTAGTCTCTCCGCCTCTCTCCCCGACGTTCACGGATATCGCCCTTTTATACAGTGTGAGAGGATTACTAAATTTCCCCAGGTGCGTGATCCACGCACCTGATCTTGATTGCGGCGTCGCTCCCGGTGCGCCCCGCCTCGCCGCTCGCACGCCTTCCACGCCTCCTCGCCGCCATTTTGGGCCAGGCATCGCTGTGCCCTGCCTGGTTGTCGGACTGCCGGCCACGCCTCCTCGCCGCCATCTTGGGCAGGGCTACGGTGTGCCCTGCCTCGCTGTCGGACTGCCGGCTCCGCCTCTCCACAGTCAACAACTCACTTTTTTGTTTGATCTGATATCACATAGACAAAGATAAGACCTTCTGGAGGAAAGTTCTGAGGTCAGATGAAGCAAAAATAAAAACAATTTGAGATAACTCCTTTGAATGGCCAAAGGTATAGATATTTGTGTTTAAGTTAAATAAAAAACGGCTTCTTCGAATGGATTTATTACAATCTTTGCAAGCTGGGTAACGTTTGCTGTGGTCTGGAACAATACGGCACCCAAACAACTATCTGGAAGGCAGCCAATATTAAAGGAAATTAAATGAGCTCAAATATACCTACATACGAGGCATACAGATGCAATGTGTACATACAACTAGCCCAAATAGCACGTTAGCATCGATTAGCTTACTTACAAGTCAATAACTTTGTGCCTTCATGCACAGCATAAAAAGTTTGGTGGACAAAATGAAACAAAGCAGAAGTGACGTTAAAAACACGTTTTTCTGTGGCAGCGTCAGAGAAAGTCTCAAATAAGATTCATATTTGATTATTTTCTGTCTAAAAAGATAATTCTTCTCACTAAGCAGATTTGTATGTTAGTGTTTTACTTGTTTTAAGTGTTTTGTCTGAAATGATTTCAGTAAGATATTACAGCTTGTAGCTGATTTTTTTATGACCTATATTGAGTAAAACATGCTTGAAACTGGAATATCAACTGATGCAAAACTGTGTCATTAACACTCACAAGCATAAAACTACTTTTTTAATGTAATTTCTTACTTCAAGCTTGAAGAAAAAATCATGATGCTGAGCGCATATCATTATGTCAAGATAATGGCACTAGCATTTACTTATTTTAAAAATATTTTTCAACATATTGAGCAAAATGGTCTCTTTTTTTCCTACCAGAAAAGTGCACTTGTTATTAGTGAGAATTTACTTATTTGAAGGTGTTTTTTGGTTCTTTGAGGTTAGCTAAATTTACTTGTTTTGGAAAGTCTTGACAAGCCACATTTTATTCTATTGGCAGATCATTTTGCTTAGTTCAAATAAAAAAGCCCTAATTTAAAAATAAAATAACCCACATTTTTGTATTTTTTTTCTTGTTTTTGAACACCGACTTTTTACAGTGTGCAACTTACAACTCGTGATTGCACTGCAAAAAGTCAGCGTTAAAAAACAAACAAAACACATAATACAAAAATATGGGTTATTTTATTTTTAAATGATAGTCAGATCCATTCTGAAGATGCGTAAGTGTTTTTTAACCTTGATCATGTCATATTTAATTTGAACTTTTTTTTTTTTTAAGTGGTCCTCAGTGGTCACGTACAAATGTGGGTGAATTATGCAAAATGATTTAAATTTGGTCCCCATGAACCATATTAACTATTTTTCCCCAGGGTCGCCAGTAAGTATGATCAGCACATTACTTCATCAATCCAGAGATTTAAAGACGTGTATGAGCTAACTGGGCAAGGGACATTTTACCTCATTTTTTTATGCCTCCACAACCTGTAGAAAGGGTGGTCCCCACAAGTCATGAACAACAACTTGGTCCCCATTCCAAATGATAACCAGTGTGTGTGTGTGTGTGTGTGTGTGTGTGTGTGTGTGTGTGTGTGTGTGTGTGTGTGTGTGTGTGTGTGTGTGTGTGTGTGTGTGTGTGCGTGTGCGTGTGCGTGCGCGTGCGCGTGCGCGTGCGCGTGCGTGCGTGCGTGCGTGCGTGTGTGTGTGTGTGTGTGTGTGTGTGTTCTGGCAATGCTTACTTAATGGGGACATGGCTCTGTTTACACAGTCACCTGTAGGAGACCTCTGACGGTATGGGGACAAAAACCAGGTGCCCTAAAGGGAAACCTTTTTAAAAATGATAGTCAGATCCATTCTGAAGATGCCTAAGTGTTTTTTAAGCTTGATCACGTCATATTTAATTGGAACTTTTTTTTTTTTTTTTTTTTTTTTATGACCCTCAGTAGTCACGTACAAATGTGTGTGAATTATGCAAAATTATTGAAATTTGGTCCCCATGAACCATATTAACTATTTTACCCCAGGGTCGCCAGTAAGTATGATCAGCACAATACTTCATCAATCCAGAGATTTAAAGACGTATATGATCTAACTGGGCAAGGGATATTTTACCTCATTTTTTTATGCCTCCACAATCCGTAGAAAGGGTGGTCCCCATTCCAAATAATAACCAGTGTGTGTGTGTGTGTGTGTGTGTGTGTGTGTGTGTGTGTGTGTGTGTGTGTGTGTGTGTGTGTGTGTGTGTGTGTGTGTAACATATGTAAACATTTATTTCCACACTTCTATTAGCCCCTGGTCCAGTGGACCCAGACATCTTATATGTAATAGAAATGCGTTGGGGGGTTGTACGGTGTGTGGTCATTAAATATGTATTCTGATATATGTTCTTCACAGAAAATTAGCCAAAGTCAGTGAGTCTCAGTTTTAAAAAATTGTTTGTATCATTTTTCTTTTAATAAAAAATGAAAACAGGTCGCACAGACCCTAACACCACACACAAGGGTGTTTTATTTCCTGGAGCACGGAGCCGATCTTACGTGGCACGGTTGTAGACTTCGAACAGCCGCTCGTCTTGTTTGTGTTTACGAGTGCCAGGACAAACTAGAATATGTAACAAACCCGGTCCAACCATGAGAATTCTCAGTCATTGTTCAGCAGCTTTCACAATGGCCTCGCAGGACCCGGGCGACGGGTGTGCCCCGGGGGGGCCGGACTTCCCTCTGCCGCTGATGTGACCTGACAGGTTCGGCCGCATAGCGCTGCATGCTTAGACCACGCCCACGCCATGGCTGTAAACGGGGGGCGCTTGAGTGTTTCTGCCAGGCGAGGGCGATCCTGTGTGGAGTGTGCAACACGGCTCACCCCAATCCCTAATATCACCTTTCTTTGCATCTCATCCACTAATCCACGATTGGTTAAGTGGACTGGGTGGGGGTATCGTACTCCTCTGCCAGGGTTGGCGGCGTCGAGGCATAAACCTGGCTTCTGTCCACAGCCTGCCCCCGCCTTGCAGATCGCTCCTCGCACTAAATCCGCTCGGGCCTTTTGTTGACGCAGCAAGGATGGCGTCGGCGTGTTGCTTCGCCGCGTCTCCTGGTTGCCGGGGGTCGTGCGGCAACAGGCCGTAAATACCCTTGCAGCTGGTGCTGGCAGAACACCCTCAAGGTCGCAAACCGAGCCCCGCCAGGTCAAAGGAGGCCAGTCGGTTCCAGTATCCCATCCGCAATCTGCTGACGTGACGCTTTGCTTTGAAGACTCTGGTGAGGAAAGCGGCTCACCGTTTTTATGCTCATCAAAGTTATTGGCATCAAAATAACTCAACTTGTAAATATTTTTCAATACTTTCACTGCAAAAACTGAAATCTAAGTAAGATTAATTATCTCAAATAAGGGTGATATTTGCTTATTTTCTGTCTGATAAGATAATTCTTCTCATTAAGCAGATTTTATCTTGGAGTGTTTTGCTTGTGTTAAGGGTTTAGGTTCTAAATGATCTGAGTAAGATATTACAGCTTGTTGCTGAGATTTTATGACCTATATTGAGTAAAACATGCTTGAAACTAGAATGTCAACTCTTTATCGGCCGATGTATGCTTTAAAATGTGATATCGGAAATTATCGGTATCGGTTTAAAAAAGTAAAATCTATGACTTTTTAAAACGCCGCTGTACGGAGTGATACACGAACGTAGGGAGAAGTACGGAGCGCCAATAAACCTTAAATGCACTGCCATTGTGTGCCGGCGGAATCACTTAATATCCACGGCATTTCACACACATACTTGCTCAACAGCTATACATGTCACACTGAGGGTGGCCGCATAAACAACTTTAACACTGCTACAAATATGCGCCACACTGTGAACCCACACCAAACAAGAATCCATCCATTCATCCATTTTCTACCGCTTATTCCCTTTGGGGTGGCGGGGGGTGCTGGTGCCTATCTCAGCTACAATCGGGCGGAAGGCGGCGTATACCCTGGACAAGTCGCAGACAAAATCAAGAACGACAAACACATTTCGGGAGAACATCCGCACCGTAACACAACATAAACACAACAGAACAAATACCAGAATCCCTTGCAGCACTAACTCCTCCAGGACGCTGCAATGTACACCCCCCCCCCCCCCCCCCCGCTACTTTTTTTCTACCAAGAAAAGTGCACCTGTTATTAGTAAGAATATACTTATTCTAAGGTAATTTTGGGCTCATTGAGGTTAGCTAATTTTAACTTGTTTTTGGAAAGTCTTGACGAGCCAGATTTTCTTGTTCTATTGGCAGATAATTTTGCTTAGTTCAAGTAAAATACCCCTCATTTTTGTATTTTTTTTTTTCTTGTTTTTGAACAATGACTTTTTGTAGTGTTGTGGCAGGGGTGTCAAACTCGAATACAGAGTGGGCCAAAATTTTAAACTTCGTAGGCTTCGTCGCATGAAAAAACCTACAATTTTTGGTTGTGTTTTCCTCTCCGTATGCTGAATAGCAATATACGAAATTGTTTTCACGATTTCTGCTGGTGGTGTGCCTCCGCATTTTTTCAATGACAAAAATGTGCCTTGGCTTAAAAAATGTTGGAAAAACCCTGATCTAATAACATGAAATAAAGACATCCGAAAATAGAAAAATGCCCCGTAGTGTGCTGTAAGAGGGTTAGGGTGAGCAAATCAAGCGCTCCTTCCTGCATGTAAACAAACGTGGCGGGGATGGCGTGGGCCCGCGTCACTGTTTCGGAGGAAGACAATGTGTGTGCTATTTGCAGCAAAATGTTCCGGCAACACTCCGCCAGGAAAGGAAAGGAAACACACATCAAACCTTATCAGCTGGCTTGAAACGCCAGCGTCACCACAAGGTCGCTAAAAGCTGACCCAAAGCCAGGTGTGCAGGAATGACAGTTAAATTTGAATTAAAAAGATAAATAAGTTTGACTTGGGAAAAAAAATACATGCATTTTTAAAGCATTTATATTTATACATAGTTTAATTTGTTTAAAAAATGTGCAGAGTTTCAGGAGATCAGATGCAAGTCGCGCGTTGACATGTTTTTATTTTCTCGCGGCGAGCTCAAATCAGATAGGAACCGACTAAATCATCGTTGTTCATCAAAGTTGCGTGGGAGGAAGTTGTCTATATTTAGCGCCGCAACGTCTTTGTTTTCGTAATCTTACCTGACCTACTTTCATAACAGAGGTCATTTGCTCGGAAGTCATGACGTCTGAGGTTGGCGTGACGGTGCCAGGCAGGCAATGAGGGCACACGCTGTTGCGCGTGATTTACTAAGACTGCATGTGCAATTAAAAAAGTGGCACAGACCTCCTTGTTTAAGTCAAGATTTTGCGTCTGGTCATCATCATTATCATCATCATCGACGGTCACTCGAAGGTGTATGACGATCATATTTGCCAACCTTGAGACCTCCGAATTCCAGAGATGTGGGGCGGGGGGTTTGGTGGTAGCGCGGGCTTGTATATTGTAGTGTTCTAGAAGAGTTAGCGCTGCAAGGGTTCTGGGTATTTGTTCTTTTGTGTTTATGTTGTGTTACGGTGCGAATTGTGTTTGTCATTCTTGCTTGGTGTGGGTTCACAGTGTGGCGCATATTTGTAACAGTGTTAAAGTTTTTTATACGGCCACCCTCAGTGTGACCTGTATGGCTGTTGACCAAGTATGCTTTGCATTCACTTGTGTGTGTATTAAAGCCGCATATATTAACACTGTTAGTATGGTGGAAAAGTGGACGGGACGACAGGGTGTAGAGGACGCTAGAGGCAGTTCAAAAACAAGAAAAAAAAATACAAACATTAGGGGTATCATGGGGTTCTGGGTATTTCTTCTGTTGTGTTTATGTTGTGTTACAGTGCGAAATGTGTTTGTCATTCTTGCTTGGTGTGGGTTCACAGTGTGGCGCATATTTGTAACAGTGTTAAAGTTGTTTATACGGCCACCCTCAGTGTGACCTGTATGGCTGTTGACCAAGTATGCTTTGCATTCACTTGTGTGTGTATTAAAGCCGCATATATTAACACTGTTAGTATGGAGGAAAAGTGGACGGGACGACAGGGTGTAGAGGACGCTAGAGGCAGTTCAAAAACAAGAAAAAAAAATACAAACATTAGGCGTATCATGGGGTTCTGGGTATTTCTTCTGTTGTGTTTATGTTGTGTTACAGTGCGAAATGTGTTTGTCATTCTTGCTTGGTGTGGGTTCACAGTGTGGCGCATATTTGTAACAGTGTTAAAGTTGTTTATACAGCCACCCTCAGTGTGACCTGTATGGCTGTTGACCAAGTATGCATTGCATTCACTTGTGTGTGTATTAAAGCCACATATATTAACACTGTTAGTATGGAGGAAAAGTAGACAGGACGACAGGGTGTAGAGGACGCTAGAGGCAGTTCAAAAACAATTAAAAAAAATACAAACATTAGGGGTATCATGGGGTTCTGGGTATTTCTTCTGTTGTGTTTATGTTGTGTTACGGTGCGAAATGTGTTTGTCATTCTTGTTTGTTGTGGGTTCACAGTGTGGCGCATATTTGTAACAGTGTTAAATTTGTTTATACGGCCACCCTCAGTGTGACCTGTGTGGCTGTTGACCAAGTATGCCTTGCATTCACTTGTGTGTGTATTAAAGTGTAGTATGGAGGAAAAGTGGACGGGACGACAGGGTGTAAAGGACGCTAGAAGCAGTTCAAAAACAAGAAAAAAACAAACAAACGTTTGGGGTATTTTATTTGAACTACGCAAAATTATCTGCCAATAGAACAAGAAAATTTGGCTTGTCAAGACTTTCCAAAAGAAGTAAAATTAGCTAACTTCAATGAACCCAAAAATACCTTAAAATAAGTATATTCTTACTAATAACAACTGCACTTTTCTTGGTAGAAAAAAAATGCCCTTTTTGCTCAATATGTTGAAAAATATTCTTAAATTGAATAAATGCTAGTGCCATTATCTTGAAATAATGATAAGCGCTCAGCATAATTTTTTTTTTCATGCTTGAAGTAAGAAATGATTACTTTAAAAAAGTTGTTTTATATCTGTGAGTGTTAATGACAGCTTTGCATCAGTTGATATTCTAGTTCCAAGCATGTTTTACTCAATATTGGTCATCAAATATCAGTTACAAGTTGTAATATCTTACTGAGAAAAGTGAAGTGAAGTATGTTTATATAGCGCTTTTCTCTCGAAGCACTTAATAGGAAACTCTGAGGCGTATACAAGCAAAACGAGTTTAAATGTGTTAGCCAGCATGCTAACGTCAGCATTAACCTCGAAAGGCTTAGTGGCCTTTTGTACACTACTGAATTGGTGTCTCATGGCCACTTATGTGGACACTTATACTGCCATCTGGTGGTGGCAGAAGACTATAACATACAATGGAATTTGGAAAAAAAAGTGTAAAATAAGAATTTGCATGTCACTAAACATGAAGTACACATTTGTGTACTTATGGACTAAGTACATCATATAAAAAGATGAGTCTTAGTTTTTATTCTAATTAGGGTCCAATAAGCCCAAATAGCAAAGAGACATAAATAAAAGCATGTAAACAAACAGCTTGGGCCTTAAGAGGAACACGAAATGCAGAGTGAAAACACTCTTTTAGTTGCGCTTCAAGGGGAACTTTTCGGAATGTTGTTCATCATTTAAAGTTAAAGTTAAAAGTTAAAGTACCAATGATTGTCACACACACTAGGTGTGGCGAAATTTGTCCTCTGCATTTGCCCATCCCCTTGCTCATCTTCTGGGAGGTGAGGGAAACTCCTTACATAAGACATAAATTTTCTTATTTCATGCATTCTAACTCGTAAATAAACTTTAGTAAAAGTCGACTAACAAAGGAGACACCAAAAGTGGCTCAATTCCGCCTATAAAGCGCTCTAAAAACATTGAAAAACCCCCATCAATATTTTATTGTAAGTATACATGTAATGTTGGAACATTCATAATATTTACACATTTTGATCATTTTAAGCATATTAATTTCACAGACGCATCACAACTTTTCCCTTCAACAACAACAACAACAACAATCATGGCAGACTTCATGAGAGACACTAAAGACTACTTTTGGAAAAATTATGATCCAGAAACATATATTTTTGAGGCTGAATATAAGGAGGATGATTTACAAGTTTTAGAAGCTTTGTGTTGGAAAGATGCGGCTTTAGTGAAACACAAAGCATCAAGTGGCAGTATTGCTAAGTGCTAAACACGATATACCAACATAATATGATAATCACTTACTGTACAAGGTCTGATCTCACTGGGATAAAGACTGATTGGAATGTTTATATCTTCCCCTTTAAATGAAACATTGATTATAATCGTCATGAATAGTAAAAAAACAGGTACGGAATTAAGTTGGATGCCAAATTTGACCAACTTCTCGGTTTATGTCCACAACCTTCCACTATCCAGGTGCGAGGCATGATTTATCATCTACAATTAACTTTCACCAACTTGGAGGCGATCTAGCAGATCCCCGGCTCAATATGTTAGATAGATAGATAGATAGATAGATAGATAGATAGATAGATAGATAGTACTTTATTTATTCCGTCAGGAGAGTTCCTTTAGGAAAATTACAATTTTCAGCACAATCCCATTCAAGATCAGACAAACATTACAGGGAGACAGAACAGGATCGCTGACGGGTCTGCCGGCTTCCAGCGCCCCTTACAAAAAAGATGACATACAGGTAAACAAGGGGGGGGGAGAAAAAATAGAAGATTAAAATAAAATTTTAAAACCGGTCTTAGCCTAGGCCCTGGAGTGGGGGTGCAGACTGAGGCCAAGGGAAAAAACCCCCAAAAAAACAACAACTACATCCAGCGGCTACATCCAGCGGCCTGTGAAGCAGGGGAGTCTAGTAGCAGCGGGGGCCGTCTACGGAGCAGACGCCAGCGGTGTGATCGGAAACGCGGATGCCGAGCGGGGCTAAAAACAAAGCAGAAGGCTAATCCCCACAGAACACCACTTTCCTCCATCCCGAAGACGGATTTAGATGGAAAATGCGAGACTACTGGCCTGGGTAAGGAGTCAGTTAAATTAGAACAAGTTTTTTCTGCTTTGAGTGTTTCAGAGTTGCACATGTGTGTTACTGAGGTGGCTAACTATGATGCGTGCAGTTTATCAAAGCAACAAACAAACAATCGGAAAATCCCCGTTACTGAGGTGGCTAACTATGATGCGTGCAGTTTATCAAAGCAACAATCAAACAATCGGAAAATTCCTGTCGTATCAATTCCTAGATATGGTCGTAACTATACTAAATGCACTGGGCATAATAAACACAACATTATTGATATTGTTACTACGGATAATTTGATCAAAAACTCCCTAAAACAGCCCACTACCTATAATATAGGTTTTTTAGACATAAGATCATTGTCTCCTAAAACGTTGTTAGTTAATGATATTATCAGAGACAACAATCTTAACGTCATCGGTCTCAGCGAAACCTGGCTTAAACCAAACGACTTTTTTGCGCTAAATGAGGCATGTCCTCCTAACTTTACACATGCGCATATTGCCCGTCCGCCCAAAAGGGGTGGGGGGGTCGCACTAATATACAACGAAAACTTTAACCTTAGTCCTAACATAAATAATAAATATAAATCGTTTGAGGTGCTTACTATGAGGTCTGTCACACCGCTGCCTCTACACCTGGCTGTTATCTACCGCCCCCCAGGGCCCTATTCGGACTTTATTAATGAATTCTCAGAGTTCGTTGCTGATCTAGTGACACACGCCGATAATATAATCATAATGGGGGACTTTAATATCCATATGAATACCCCATCGGACCCACCGTGCGTAGCGCTCCAGACTGTAATTGATAGCTGTGGTCTCACACAAATAATAAATGAACCCACGCATCGCAACGGTAATACGATAGACCTAGTGCTTGTCAGGGGCATCACCGTTTCCAAAGTTACGATACTCCCGTATACTAAAGTATTGTCCGATCATTACCTTATAAAATTCGAGGTTCAGACGCATGTTCGTCAAACTAATAATAATAATAACTGCTATAGCAGCCGCAACATTAATACAGCCACAACGACAACTCTTGCTGACCTACTGCCCTCGGTAATGGCACCATTCCCAAAGTATGTGGGCTCTATTGATAACCTCACTAACAACTTTAACGACGCCCTGCGCGAAACCATTGATAACATAGCACCGCTAAAGTTAAAAAAGGCTCCAAAAAAGCGCACCCCGTGGTTTACAGAAGAAACTACAGCTCAGAAATTATTATGTAGAAAGCTGGAACGCAAATGGCGCACGACTAAACTTGAGGTGCACCATCAAGCATGGAGTGATGGTTTAATAACTTATAAACGCATGCTTACCTTAGCTAAAGCTAAATATTACTCAAATCTCATCCACCGTAATAAAAACGATCCTAAATTTTTGTTTAGTACGGTAGCATCGCTAACCCAACAAGGGACTCCTTCCAGTAGCTCAACCCACTCAGCTGATGACTTTATGCAATTCTTTAGTAAGAAAATTGAAGTCATTAGAAAGGAGATTAAAGACAATGCGTCCGAGCTGCAACGGGGTTCTATTAACACTGACACGATTGTATATACGGCGGATACTGCCCTCCAAAATAGTTTCTCTCGTTTTGAGGAAATAACATTAGAGGAATTGTTACAACGTGTAAATGGAATAAAACAGACAACATGTTTACTTGACCCTCTTCCTGGGAAACTGATCAAGGAGCTCTTTGTATTATTAGGTCCATCAGTGCTAAATATTATAAACTTATCACTCTCCTCGGGCACTGTTCCCCTAGCATTCAAAAAAGCAGTTATTCATCCTCTTCTTAAAAGACCTAACCTCGATCCTGACCTCATGGTAAATTACCGACCGGTGTCTCACCTTCCCTTTATTTCAAAAATCCTTGAAAAAATTGTTGCGGAGCAGTTAAATGAACACTTAGCGTCCAACAATCTATGTGAAACCTTTCAATCCGGTTTCAGGGCAAATCACTCCACGGAGACAGCCCTCGCAAAAATGACTAATGATCTATTGCTAACGATGGATTCTGATGCGTCATCTATGTTGCTGCTCCTCGATCTTAGCGCTGCTTTCGATACCGTCGATCATAATATTTTATTAGAACGTATCAAAACACGAATTGGTATGTCAGACTTAGCCCTGTCTTGGTTTAACTCTTATCTTACTGATAGGATGCAGTGTGTCTCCCATAACAATGTGACCTCGGACTACGTTAAGGTAACGTGTGGAGTTCCCCAGGGTTCGGTCCTTGGCCCTGCACTCTTCAGCATCTACATGCTGCCGCTAGGTGACATCATACGCAAATACGGTATTAGCTTTCACTGTTATGCTGATGACACCCAACTCTACATGCCCCTAAAGCTGACCAACACGCCGGATTGTAGTCAGCTGGAGGCGTGTCTTAATGAAATTAAACAATGGATGTCCGCTAACTTTTTGCAACTCAACGCCAAAAAAACGGAAATGCTGATTATCGGTCCTGCTAGACACCGAACTCTATTTAATAATACAACTCTAACATTTGACAACCAAACAATTAAACAAGGCGACACGGTAAAGAATCTGGGTATTATCTTCGACCCAACTCTCTCCTTTGAGGCACACATTAAAAGTGTTACTAAAACAGCCTTCTTTCATCTCCGTAATATCGCTAAAATTCGCTCCATTCTGTCCACTAAAGACGCTGAGATCATTATCCATGCGTTTGTTACGTCTCGCCTCGACTACTGTAACGTATTATTTTCGGGTCTCCCCATGTCTAGCATTAAAAGATTACAGTTGGTACAAAATGCGGCTGCTAGACTTTTGACAAGAACAAGAAAGTTTGATCACATTACGCCTGTACTGGCTCACCTGCACTGGCTTCCTGTGCACTTAAGATGTGACTTTAAGGTTTTACTACTTACGTATAAAATACTACACGGTCTAGCTCCATCTTATCTTGCCGATTGTATTGTACCATATGTCCCGGCAAGAAATCTGCGTTCAAAGGACTCCGGCTTATTAGTGATTCCCAAAGCCCCAAAAAAGTCTGCGGGCTATAGAGCATTTTCCGTTCGGGCTCCAGTACTCTGGAATACCCTCCCGGTAACAGTTCGCGATGCCACCTCAGTAGAAGCATTTAAGTCTCACCTTAAAACTCATTTGTATACTCTAGCCTTTAAATAGACTCCCTTTTTAGACCAGTTGATCTGCCGTTTCTTTTCTTTTTCTCCTATGTCCCACTCTCCTTTGTGGAGGGGGTCCGGTCCGATCCGGTGGCCATGTACTGCTCGCCTGTGTATCGGCTGGGGACATCTCTGCGCTGCTGGTCCGCCTACGCTTGGGATGGTTTCCTGCTGGCTCCGCTGTGAACGGGACTCTCGCTGCTGTGTCTTGGATCCTCTTTGGACTGGACTCTCGCGACTGTGTTGTATCCATTGTGGATTGATCTTTCACAGTATCATGTTAGATCCGCTCGACATCCATTGCTTTCCTCCTCTCTAAGGTTCTCATAGTCATCATTGTCACCGACGTCCCACTGGGTCATTATTGTCACCAATGTCCCACTGAGTGTGAGTTTTCCTTGCCCTTATGTGGGCCTACCGAGGATGTCGTGGTGGTTTGTGCAGCCCTTTGAGACACTAGTGATTTAGGGCTATATAAGTAAACATTGATTGATTGATTGATTGAACTCATAGCCATAGTACACATCCCTCTTCCATGTGTGTAAGAGGGAAACATCAAAGGAAACATCAAAGAACACAGAGGACATTAAAGACATTAAAGCAGCAGATACAAGCAGACACTTCTACATACAGCTATGAATAAAAAGTAAAATAAACATATCCACTGTGGTGGCCTCTGCGGTGTTCCACGCCATCGTCTGCTGGGGAGGAGGGGGCATGGCCAGAGACAGAAGCAGACCCAACAAGGCAACCAAGACAGCCGACTCCACTCTCGGCCAGTGTCCAGTCCGCATGGATGAGCGAGGATACATCCAAGGTGACTGAGGTGTCCGACACCTGCTCACCCAGCCAAGACACCGCGAAGCCTCTCCGTCCCAGTAGCTCAGTGCTAGCTCCACAGTCCTGTCCCCTCATCCGCATCTCCTCCAGTACATCCAAACAGACTCTGGTGTAGCAGAGACCCTGCAGCTGGTCTCCATGGCCAAAAGGCTCCCGGGAGGCAGATCCAGAAGTCCACAAAAAAAGCACCACAGAGGTCACGAAAGTGCCACCCCTTGTCACATAGTCCCAAAGGGTCCCGGACCAAAATGCAAAAAAATATAATACCACATGAAAACAAGAGAGAAACACAAAAGGATGACACAAGAGCACAGAGCTCCTGCCTACAGCAGCCACTACAGCAGCGCCATCTTGGAAAAAAAAAAAAATAAAATAAAAATAAAAAATAGAAGCATACACTAATAATAAATGATCTGTGTTAGCGCTTATAATTAAAGTTAAGTTACCAATGTTTGTTAGACACACACACAAGGTGTGGCGAAATTATTCTCTGCATTTGGCCCATTACCCTTGGTTCCCCCCCCTCGGAGGTGATGGGAGTAGTGAGCATCAGCGGTGGCCGCGCCCGGGAATAATTTTTGATGAGTGCCAAGCAGGGAGGTAATGGGGTCCCATTTTTGTAGTCTTTGGTATGACTCGGCCGGGGTTTGAACTCACAACCTACCAATCTCAGGGCAGACACTCTAATAACAATATCTCTAATACTTGGTTAATATTCAAGTCACGAGATGCAAATGGAGATTTGTTGGCCGTTTTTGGAAAACTCTTAGAGGGTTTTATAGGCGCAATAGACTAATGGCGTTTGCTGCATTGTTAGCCGCCTCGTACTTGCCGTATTTTACGATTTAGAATACATATAGAAAAAGCAATACATGTGTTCTTGTTGTGCATAGGGATTGGATATTTCGCTTCAAATTCAAAATCAAAAAGTAGAAGACAAATTGCGACAAACTCAGTCGGCGTCGACTCCCTGCAGACCGTCAAATGACGCGCGTGGAAGGTGGCGGCAAGGTCGCGAACGTTGACCGACTGGTGTTGACCTCTCGGGTAAATGTTAAACTCCCACTCTGACGCTCGCCGCTTCCCCACCCACACGACTGCGAGAAGAGATTGAAGCGGCAACAGATGTCACGGATAATGACGCCATGCAACGTTCTCCGACTGCTCTTTTACGCACTAATCTATGTGGCAGCTTGCTTCCAGGCAATGACCTGGCGTGCCCCTCGCAAGTTTATTGAACGCCTGCACTTGGAGTGTTTATTTACTTTCTTTGCCTTGATGTCATTTTACAATCACTTGTTTCGGTGCGGTTATTATTTGGTGGACGTCCAAAATGTCCTGGATTTCCCGTACATTCACTTTTTAAAGGGGCCGTACATTTAAGGCCGCCACAAGTGTCAATAAGCAAGATTGTTCACCTCTATTTAAAAGGACTGTTTAAGTATCGGCCAAACTAGACCCCAACTTTCGAATAAGGGCAATATGGCGGAAAACTGTGTTTTAGATTGGTCGGTATCGATAAGTCTGGACTACAGGCAGGCCAGTCTAGTACCCGCACTCTTTTACTCTGAAGCCACGCTGTTGTAACACGTTGCTTGGCATCGTCTTGTTGAAATAAGCAGGGGCGTCCATGTAGGTAACATATGTTGCTCCAAAACCTGTATTTACCTTTCAGCATTAATGGTGCCTTCACAGATGTGTAAGTTACCCATGCCTTGGGCACTAATACACCCCCATACCATCGCAGATGCTGGCTTTTGAACTTTGCGCCTAGAACAATCCGGATGGTTCTTTTCCTCTTTGGTCCGGAGGACACGACGTCCACAGTTTCCCAAAACAATTTAAAATGTGGACTCGTATGACCACAGAACACTTTTACACTTTCCATCAGTCCATCTTAGATGAGCCGGGGCCCAGCGAAGCCGGCGGTGTTTCTGGGTGTTGTTGATAAATGGCTTTCGCTTTGCATCTTAGAGACTCAGCAGATGGAGCTACCAACTTTAGTTACCTACAGTGTTTTTCAATGTTTCTTTCAATAAATCAATGTTGTTTCTATAGCCCTAAATCACAAGTGTCTCAAAGGGCTGCACAAGCCACAACGACATCCTCGCTTCAGATCCCACATAAGGGCAAGGAAAAACTCACAACCCAGTGGGATGTCAATGAGAATGATTAAATGACTATGACAAAACCTTGGAGGAGACCGCAGATGTGGGTGACACCCCCCCCTGTAGGGGAGACCGGATGCAATGGACGTCGAGTGGGTCTAGCATAATATTGTGAAAGTCCAGTCCATAGTGGATCTAACATAATAGTGAGGGTCCAGTCCATAGTGGATCTAACATAATAGTGAGAGTCCAGTCTATAGTGGATTTAACGTAATAGTGAGAGTCCAGTCCATAGTGGATCTAACATAATAGTGAGAGTCCAGTCTATAGTGGATTTAACGTAATAGTGAAAGTCCAGTCCACAGTTTTCTGAAGTGTTACTGAGCTCACGTGGTGATATCTTTTACACACTGATGTCGCTTTTTGATGCAGTACTGCCTGAGTCATAGTATTATCGACTAGATACGCTCCTGTACTTGGTATCATTACATTGTATGCTAGGTATAGATACACCCAGGGCCTTTGTTTACGTTCTGGTACGGCGTCGTTCACGGTGAGGTCGGTGAGCTACAGTGTGTAGTGAAGCCTATTTAGCTATTCCTGGTCCTGCAGGGATCACACTTGTAAGAAACGTACTTTATTTGTTGCCACGGAGACGAGGATTAGTGATATAGAAGTCGCTAAAACACTGCAGACTGCGACTGGACTTTAGCCATGTTTTATAGCACCTTTTCCTGAGTTTGCTTCAGTGTTACAACGTCACCTGTATCGTTAGTTTTTAAGCCAAATGCGTCCGTTCTCCCTTTTCTGTCTATACACTGTGTCTGCTTGTAAGTACTCTGTGATTGTGCGCTGCCGAACATGCTCGTCTGCTCATATATCAGCATTGACACGACGTGACGACGACAGAGGGCCGGGTGGATGGGGGACCGGTACTTTTTAGAGGCGGTATAGTACTGAACATTGTTTATTAGTATCGCGGTACTATACTAACACCGGTATACCGTACAACTTTAGTCACGACTATTGTCGACAAATATAATTGCCTGAGATATTCCTCATTTCCTCACGTCTGCTTTTATGTCACCGAATCCTTCGTTGCAAAAATATCCAAGTTGAGCAGGCCTCTCCTGAGACTCAGCCTTTTCGTAAGAGTGGGCGTTCCCCAGGGCTCTTATCCGGGTCCGCTGCAGATTGTTTATTATCGGCGTTTAATCTTTTAAATGTCCAGAGCCTCGGTGAGGTGGCAGACGTACCGCACCGACATCAGACACGGGGGCCGGGGGCGGGCGAGCCGCGGCCACATGAAGGGTAAAAAAGGTGGCGACTGGACCACCGCGGGCAGATAAGGCCGCCTTTTCATGTACCGTCAGCCCAGCGCTCCGAGACATATCCCTCCGGGTTGCCGCCTTTGAACTTGAGCGCAGCCGGAACGAGCGTCTAACGAAGGCTGCACATTGCGAGGAGCGCTCAGACACACACACACACACACACACACACACACACACACACACTGGTTATCATTTGGAATGGGCACCAAGTTGTTCGTGACTTGTGGGGACCACCCTTTCTACAGGTTGTGGAGGCATAAAAAAAATGATGTAAAATCCCAGTTAACTCATACACATCTTTAAATCTCTGGATTGATTAAGTAATGTGCTGATCATACTTACTGGGGACCCTGGGAAAAAAGAGTTAATATGGTTAATGGGGACCAAATTTCCATAATTTCGCATAATTCACATAAACTTACACAGTAAACATGTTCAATGGGCCAAAGCTTAAAAATCACATAGGCATCTTTAGAATGGATCCGACTATCATTTAAAAAGGGTTTTTTTGTCCCCATACCGTCAGAGGTCCCCTAAAGGTGAAACAGAGCGAAGTCCCCTTTAAGTCAGCATTACCAGAACACACACACACACATTCTTGTGTTCCTGACCTTCTTGAGAACTGAGAAAATGCCTCCCTCTCTAGGACCAGCCTTTCTAGATATATAAAGATGTGTATTTACAACGTTAATATTATATACATACCATGCAGACATAAAAAAGCTTGTTGTGAAAAATGAGATAGAATTTCACAAGAAAAAAGTCATAATTTCACAAGAAAAACTTGGAATTTTGGCGGTATTATAATAAAAGTCATCATTTTACTCAACGCAAGTCAACATTTTCCAAGAAAAACGGAACATTTGTGCAATATCATGATGAAAGTTGGAATTTTACTCATTAACAGTAGCAGTTTTACAAGAAAAAGCTTGTAAATTTATGAAGATAGTCAAAAATTTATAAGAAAAGTTTGAAATTTTGGCAAAATTATAATAATCAATCCAATCCACTTTATTTGTATAGCACATTAAAAAACTGAAATGTTTCCAAAGTGCTGCACAACAATGTTAAAAACAATATTCAGATATTATCTTTAGCTCACCAATGACTGAATATAAAACAAACAAACAAAATAAATATAAAACCAATATAAAAAAGAATATGATTAAAAACGATTTTAAAGGGTAAAACCAATTAAAAGAAATAAAAATCAAAATGTTTAAAAACACAGATTATTTAATCACACCTTTAGTTGTCAAAATTATAACCAAAGTCATAGTTTCACTAAAAAAAGTCACTCTTTTACAAGAACAACCAAAAAATGGCAATATTGTGATAAAAGTCACAATTTTATATGACAAATGTCACCATTTTGCATTAAAAAGTAATCATTTTACATAAAAAGTGATAATTTTACGATAAAATATTTTAATATTACAGAAACATAAATAATGTAAAATTGTTCCCAATTTTATACGCAAGAAGGCGACAAATTGTGAGAAACAGACTACTTTTAGTAATTTTTTTGTTATTGAATGTTTTGTAATTGGTTTTTACTCTTCTTTATTTACTTCAAATTATTACAGTATGTCTCTATATACAAATTTTAATTTTTTTAATTTTGGCCAAAGGGGGCACATTTCAATTTCTTACACTCACTTGTTATTTCATATGTTGATCAGAGGGGAAGCACTTCAAAATTTTACACATATTTGTTATTTCGTATGTTGACCAGAGGAGGAGCACTTTTAAAACTGACACATAACCAAAACCTAATCAAAATTTTTGGGACCGCTCTCATTTTAATAGATTTCACCACCCAGGGTGCAAATGAGATCTCTATTTATTTTTTTTGTAATGTGCTTAAGGCAGATGACAAATGAGTCAGGGACCACAGATGGCCCCTGTGCCGCACTTTAGGCAACCCAGCTCTAGAAGAACTGCTAATGGTCACCATAGTCTTAGTAGCGTAGTGTATTTGTTCATCCTACGGTCACATATACGACGCGGGTTGTCTTACGTCAGCACCGGAAGTCTTAAAATCAGCTATTCATCTGCCGGGTTTTTTTCGGGATGAACAGGGAAGTCCTTCTTTAGCTGCTGTCTTGTTTTATCATATATTACCGCCTTTACACCTGTTAATGATTGATTTTGTATGCACATTAAATCAAGAAAACAATCCTGACTTTGGAGCAATGTTTATAAACTCTAGTACTTGGCTCTCTATTACATGCAATGGTTTTCTGTTTTAGGACCATGATTTATGTCCTAACTTGTACTTTTCCTTGTTGATGTCTCAAGAAGTGTAAAAATACAAGAACACACACATATGTGACGCGGGTTGTCTTACGTCAGCACCGGAAGTCGTAAAATCAGCTGTTCACCTGCCGGGTTTTTTCCGAGATGAACAGGGAAGTCCTTCTTTAGCTGCCATCTTGTTTTATCATATATTGCTGCCTTTACACCTATCAATGTTTGCTTTTGTAAGCACATTAAATCAGGAAAAAAATCCTAACTTTGGAGCGATGTTCACGGACTCTAGTACTTGGCTCTCTATTACATGCAATGGTTTTCCGTATTGGGACCATGATATATGTCCTAACTTGTACTTTTCCTTGTTGATGTCTCAAGAAGTGTAGAATTACAAGAACACACACATATGTGACGCGGGTTGTCTTACGCCAGCACCGGAAGTCGTAAAATCTGCTGTTCACCTGCCGGCTTTTTTCGGGAATGAACAGGGAAGTCCTTCTTTAGCTGCTGTTTTATTTTATCATGTATCACTTCCTTTGCACCTATCAGTGTTGACTTTTGTATGCACATTAAATCAACAAAAAAATCCTGACTTTGGAGCAATGTTCACGGACTCTAGTATTTGGCTCTCTATTACATGCAAAGTTTGCATGTTCTCCCCGTGAATGCGTGGGTTCCCTCCGGGTACTCCGGCTTCCTCCCACTTCCAAAGACATGCACCTGGGGATAGGTTGATTGGCAACACTAAATTGGCCCTAGTGTGTGAATGTGAGTGTGAATGTTGTCTGTCTATCTGTGTTGGCCCTGCGATGAGGTGGCGACTTGTCCAGGGTGCACCCTGCCTTCCGCCCGATTGTAGCTGAGATAGGCGCCAGCGCCCCCCGCGACCCCGAAAGGGAATAAGCGGTAGAAAATGGATGGATGGATGGATGGGTTTTCTGTATTGGGACCATGATTTTTGTCCTAACTTTTACTTTTGCTTTTTGATGTCTCAAGAAGTGTAGAAATACAAGAACACACACATATACGACGCGGGTTGTCTTACGTCATCACAGGAAGTCGTAAAATCAGCTGTTCACCTGCCGGGTTTTTTCCGAGATGAACAGGGAAGTCCTTCTTTAGCTGCCATCTTGTTTTATCATATATTGCTGCCTTTACACCTATCAATGTTTGCTTTTGTAAGCACATTAAATCAGAAAAAAAATCCTAACTTTGGAGCAATGTTCACGGACTCTAGTACTTGGCTCTCTATTACATGCAATGGTTTTCCGTATTGGGACCATGATATATGTCCTAACTTGTACTTTTCCTTGTTGACGTCTCAAGAAGTGTAGAAATACAAGAACACACACATATACGACGCGGGTTGTCTTACGTCAGCACAGGAAGTCGTAAAATCAGCTGTTCACCTGCCGGGTTTTTTCGGGAATGAACAGGGAAGTCCTTCTTTAGCTGCTGTTTTGTTTTATCATATATCGCTTCCTTTGCACCTATCAGTGTTGACTTTTGTATGCACATTAAATCAACAAAAAAATCCTGACTTTGGAGCAATGTTCACGGACTCTAGTATTTGGCTCTCTATTTTATGCAATGGTTTTCTGTATTGGGACCATGATTTTTGTCCTAACTTGTACTTTTCCTTGTTGATGTCTCAAGAAGTGTGAGAAATACAAGAACACACACATATACGACGCGGGTTGTCTTACGTCAGCACAGGAAGTCGTAAAATCAGCTGTTCACCTGCCGGCTTTTTTCGGGAATGAACAGGGAAGTCCTTCTTTAGCTGCTGTTTTGTTTTATCATATATCGCTTCCTTTGCACCTATCAGTGTTGACTTTTGTATGCACATTAAATCAACAAAAAAATCCTGACTTTGGAGCAATGTTCACGGACTCTAGTATTTGGCTCTCTATTACATACAATGGTTTTCTGTATTGGGACCCTGATTTTTGTCCTAACTTGTACTTTTCCTTTTTGATGTCTCAAGAAGTGTAGAAATACAAGAACACACACATATACGACGCGGGTTGTCTTACGTCATCACAGGAAGTCGTAAAATCAGCTGTTCACCTGCCGGGTTTTTTCGGGAATGAACAGGGAAGTCCTTCTTTAGCTGCCGTCTTGTTTTATCATATATTGCTGCTTTTACACCTGTCAATGTTTGCTTTTGTATGCACATTAAATCAGGAAAAAAATCCTGACTTTGGAGCAATGTTCACAGACTCTAGTATTTGGCTCTCCATTAGATGCAATGGTTTTCCGTATTGGGACTTGTACTTTTCCTTGTTGATGTCTCAAGAAGGGTAGAAATACAAGAACACACACACACACACTTTGTTATCATTTGCTTTAAACATGTCAGCGACACGTCTCCGCACCGTGTCATTTGAAGACGTCTGAAAGAATGTGCAGCACATTAGGAACTCCTACTCTCTTCTTCCTCAGGAGCGCACTAATGATGTGATCCAGGTAGAATTCATTATCCTCCTCTGAACTCTCCTATTAAATCTGTGCCAGGGAGGGGGAAAAAAATATGCAATGATTTGAAGAAGGGTTTCATTTTTTTTTTTTTTTTTTTTTTTAGAACACGTATAGCAGAGTTTTATAAAGATGTTGCCGACGGTTTCAACATCCTGCTGGAGATGTTCTTGCCTCCAATTTTATTTTAATTTTTTTTTTAAACTAAACAATTATGACACTCTCTGGCGGTGCATAATTCATGGACAACCGCTTGGTTACGTGCGAGTGGCGGCCGCACAAACAGGAAGTCTCATGACAGATTAGCAAGACGTCTTTGTTTCCCCCACAATGAACGCTTGCAGGTAGGGAGGGAATGCAAACAATGTGGGAGAGCTGGTGTGACGCTGTCCTGTGTGCGCACACACACACACATAATCTGCCTGTTTATATAAATATATATATACACACACACACATTCTATATATATATAGACTGGGTTATTTTTAATACGCGACCACAAATAGGAGGAGGAACGGCGCCCAAATCGGTCCTCGCTTTGCCCGAGCGGCGCCTTCTCATTCATTCATGAGTTTGCACTGCAGACTTTCTCTCCGGTTGAGGTCGGAAATGTTTTCCCCCGACTACAAACGTCACCCTGTGTCCGTGTTTGGACGCCACATACTTCCACTCAAATATGGGACTGTTTCCCGCTGGCAGAAGTCATGTGATCACAAGACACGAAGTAGAGTTTTCTTGTGTGAATGTAATCATCTATTTATTTGGGTTCTCAAAGTTCTTCCTATTCTCCGCTTTTGTTTTATGCCTTTCATTTAAAAATCCACTCACACTCCACTCTCGCTGCACATTCAAGACAACATGTATCCCGGTTCTAAAAATTCCCAGATTACCCATACATTTCTGGGAACTTCACCCGATTGAAAATGAATAGACAATGTACAAACCCTGTTTCCATATGAGTTGGGAAATTGTGTTGGATGTAAATATAAACGGAATACAATGATTTGCATATATTTTCAACCCATATTCAGTTGAATGCACTACAAAGACAATATATTTGTTGTTCAAACTCATAAACTTTTTTTTTTTTTTTGCAAATAATAATTAACTTACAATTTCTTGTCTGCAACACGAGCCAAAGTAGTTGGGAAAGGGCATGTTCACCACTGTGTTAAATCACCTTTTCTTTTAAAAACACTCAATACACATTTTGGGAACTGAGGAAACTAATTGTTGAAGCTTTGAAAGTGGATTTTTTTCCCATTCTTGATTTATGTAGAGCTTCAGTCGTTCAGCAGTCTGGTGTCTCCGCTGTCGTATTTTACGCTTCATAATGCTCCACACATTTTCGATGGGACACAGGTCTGGACTACAGACGGGCCAGGAAAGTACCTGCACTCTTTTACTACGAAACTACACTGTTGTAACACGTGGCTTGGCATTGTCTTGCTGCAATAAGCAGGGGCGTCCATGATAATGTTGCTTGGATGACAACATATGTTGCTCCAAAACCTGTATGGACCATTAAGCATTAATGGTGCCTTCACAGATGTGTAAGTTACCCATGCCTTGGGCACTAATACACCCCCATACCATCACAGATGCTGGCTTTTGAACTTTGCGCCTATAACAATCCGGATTGTTATTTTCCTCTTTGTTCCGGAGGACACCATGTCCACAGTTTTCTAATATAATTTGATATGTGGACTCGTCAAACTACAGATCACTTTTCCACTTTGCATCAGTCCATCTTAGATGAGCTTGGGCCCAGCGAAGCCAGCGGTGTTCCTTGGTGGTGTTGGTAAGTGGGTTTTGCTTTGCATAGCAGAGTTTTAACTTGCACTTACAGATGTAGCAACCAACTGTAGTTACTGACAGTGGTTTTTTGAAGTGTTCCTGAGCCCATGTGGTGATATCTTTTACACACTGATGTGGGTTTTTGATGCGGTACCGCCTGAGAGATCAAAGGTCCGTAATATCATCGCTTACGTGCAGTGATATCTCCAAATTCTCTGAACCGTTTGATGATTTTACGGACCGTGGATGGCAAAATCCCTAAATTCCTTGCAATAGCTCGTTGAGAAATGTTGTTCTAAAACTGTTCGACAATTTGCTTACAAATTGGTGACCCTCGCCCCATCCTTGTTTGTGAATTACTTAGCATTTCATTGAAGCTGCTTTTATACCCAATCATGGCACCCACTTGTTCCCAATTAGCCTGCACACCTGTGGGATGTTCCAAATAAGTGTTTGATGAGTATTTCTCAACTTTATCAGTATTTATTTCCACATTTCCCAACTTCTTTTTCACGTGTTGCTGGCATCAAATTCTAAAGTTAATGATTATTTGCCACAAAAAAAAAGTTTATCAGTTTGAACATCAAATATGTTGTCTTTGTAGCATATTCAACTGAATATGGGTTGAAAAGGATTTGCAAATCATTGTATTCCGTTTATATTTACATCTAACACAATTTCCCAACTCATATGGAAACGGGATTTGTACAAACCTCTCCATATGCCACATTTCTTGTCCGATTCGAAAAGTCCCATCCTCCACACGCTCCACTCACCCTGGATATTCACGCAAGCAGAAAATGCCCAGATTACCTGGAATTACCAGGAATTTCCCCCATTGAAAATGAATGGGCGATATACAAACCTTTCCATAGCCCACATTTGTCGTCTGATTCGAACCGTCCTTAACATCTACACACTTCACTCTTTCTGCACAATCAAGCCAGCATGTTTCCCGGTTAAGAAAATTCCCTACCCAAAATTACCAGGAATTGCCCCCCCATTGAAAATGAACAAGCAATATACAAAGTAAACCTCTCCATATCCCGCATTTCTCGTCAGATTCGAAAAGTTTCCCGCTCTATTTACCCTGGATATTCAAGCAAGCGGAAAATTCCCAGATTACCCGGTTACCCGGAATCATCAGGTATTACCCCCATTGAAAATGAATGGGCAATATACAAATCTCTCCGTATCCCACATTTCTCTTCCGATTCGAACTGTTGCAACATCCACACACTCTACTCTACCTGCACATTCAAGCCAGCATGTTTCCCGGTTCCCAAAATTCCCAGATTACCGGGAATTTCTGGGAATTTCCCTCTGTTGGAAATTAATGGGCAATATACAAACCTCTCCATATTCCTCATTTCTCTTCCGATTCGAACCGTCCTAAAATCCACACACTCCACTCTTTCCGCGCAATCAAGCCAGCATGTTTCCCTGTTACGAAAATTCCCTGATTTCCCGGAATTACAATGAATGTCCCTCTATTGAAAATGAATAGGCAAAATACAAACCTCTCCATATCCCACAATTCTCGTCCGATTCAAACCGTTCTAACATCCACACACCCCACTCTTCCTGCACATTCAAGCCAGCATGGTTCCGAAAATGTCCCAGATTACCCAGACATTTCTGGGAATGTCCCTCAGTTGGAAATTAATGAGCAATATACACACCTCTCCATATTTCTTGTCCGATTCGAACCGTCCTAACATCTCAAAGTAAACTTCTCCATATCCCACATTTCTCGTCCGATTCAAACTGTTCCACTCTTCACACAGTCCACTCACCCTGGATATTCAAGCAAGCTGAAAATTCCCAGACTACCCAGAACTACCAGGAATTTCCCCTATTGAAAAAGAATGGGCGATGTACAAACCTCTCCATATTCCACATTTCTCGTCCGATTCGAACCGTTCCAACATCCACACACTCCACTCTTTCTGCACATTCAAGCCAGCATGTTTCCGGGTTTTGAAAATTCCCTGATTACCGGGAATTACAAGGAATTTCCCTCAGTTGGAAATTAATGGGTTGTATACAAAGATCTCCATATCCCATATTTCTTGTCCGATTCGAACCGTCCTAACATCTCAGAGTAAACTTCTCCATATCCCACATTTCTCGTATGATTCGAACCTTTCCACTCTTCACACAGTCCACTCACCCTGGATATTCAAGCAAGCTGAAAATTACCAGACTACCCGGAACTACCAGGAATGTCCCCCATTGAAAATTAATGGGCGATGTACAAACCTCTCCATATTCCACATTTCTCGTCCGATTCGAACCGTTCCAACATCCACACACTCCACTCTTTCTGCACATTCAAGCCAGCATGTTTCCGGGTTTTGAAAATTCTCTGATTACCGGGAATTACAAGGAATTTCCCTCAGTTGGAAATTAATGGGTTATATACAAACTTCTCCATATCCCATATTTCTTGTCCGATTCGAACCTTTCCAACATCCACACACTGCACTCTTCCTGTACATTCAAGCCAGCATGTATCCCGGTTCCGAAAATTCCTGATTACCCGGAATTACCAGGCATTCTCTTCTATTGAAAATGAATGGGCAATAGACATCTGTCCAGCCATCCATTTTCTACCGCTTGTCCCTAAACCTACAAGCATTACCATGCCGATTACGCAGATTTTCTGGGAATTTTCCCCCAATATAATAATGAATGAGCGATATACAAACCTCTCCATATTCCATATTTCTCGTCTGATTCGAACAGTCCCATCCACACACTCCACTCTTCCTGCACATTCAAGCCAGCATGTTTCCCGGTTTTGAAAATTCCCTGATTACCGGGAATTACCAGGAATTTCCCTCAGTTGGAAATGAATTGGTTATATACAAACCTCTCCATATCCCACATTTTTTGTCCGATTCGAACTGTTCCAACATCCACACACTCCACTCTTCCTGCACATTCAAGCCGGCATGTTTCCCGGTTACGAAAATTCCCTGATTTCCCGGAATTACAAGGAATGTCCCTCTATTGAAAATGAATAGGCAAAATACAAACCTCTCCATATCCCACAATTCTCGTCCGATTCAAACCGTTCTAACATCCACACACTCCACTCTTCCTGCACATTCAAGCCAGCATGGTTCCGAAAATGTCCCAGATTACCCAGACATTTCTGGGAATTTCCCTCAGTTAGAAATTAATGGGCAATATACAAACCTCTTCATATTTCTTGTCCGATTCGAACCGTCCTAACATCTCAAAGTAACCTTCTCCATATCCCACATTTCTCGTCCGATTCGAACTATTCCGCTCTTCACACAGTCCACTCACCCTGGATATTCAAGCAAGCTGAAAATTCCCAGACTACCCGGAACTACCAGGAATTTCCCCCATTGAAAATGAATGGGCGATGTACAAACCTCTCCATATTCCACATTTCTCGTCCGATTCGAACCGTTCCAATATCCACACACTCCACTCTTCCTGCACATTCAAGACAGCATGTTTCCCGGTTTTGAAAATTCCCTGATTACCGGGAATTACAAGAAATTTCCCTCAGTTGGAAATGAATGGGTTATATACAAAGCCCTCCATATCCCATATTTCTTGTCCGATTCGAACTGTCCTAACATCTCAAAGAAAACTTCTCCATACCCCACATTTCTCATATGATTCAAACCGTTCCAGTCTTTACACAGTCCACTCACCCTGGATATTCAAGCAAGCTGAAAATTCCCAGACTACCCGGAACTACCAGGAATTTCCCCCATTGAAAATGAACGGGCGATGTACAAACCTCTCCATATTCCACATTTGTCGTCCGATTCGAACCGTTCCAACAGCCACACACTCCACTCTTCCTGCACATTCAAGCCAGCATGTTTCCCGGTTTTGAAAATTCCCTGATTACCGGGAATTACCAGGAATTTCCCTCAGTTGGAAATTAATGGCTTACATACAAACCTCTCCATATTCCACATTTCTCGTCCGATACGGACCGTTCCAACATCCACACACTCCAGTATTCCTGCACATTCAAGCCAGCATGTTTCCCGGTTCCGAAAATTCCCTGACTACCTGGAATTACCAGTCATTTTCCTCTATTGGGTTCTCAAACTTCTTCCTAATCTCCTCTTTTGTTTTATGCCTTTCAATTAAAAATCCACACCCTCTCCACTCTAGCGACCGATTTGAACCGTTCCAACATCCACACACTCCACTCTTCCTGCACATTCAAGCCAGCATGTTTCCCGGTTTTGAAAATTCCCTGATTACCGGGAATTACCAGGAATTTCCCTCAGTTGGAAATTAATGGCTTATATACAAACCTCTCCATGTCCCACATTTTTTGTCCGATTCAAACCGTTCCAACATCCACACACTCCACTCTTCCTGCGCATTCAATCCAGCATGTTTCCCGGTTCCAAAAATTCCCTGATTACCTGGAATTACCAGTCATTTTCCTGGATTGAAAATGATTGGGCAATAGACATCCTTCTATCCATCCATTTTTCTACCCCTTGTCCCTAAACCTACAAACATTACCATGCAGATCACCCGGAATTTCTGGGAATTTCCCCCCAATGAAAATGAATAACCGATATACAAACCTCTCCATATTCCACATTTCTCGTCCGATCCGAACCGTTCCAACATCCAAGTACTCCACTCTTTCTGCACATTCAAGCCAGCATGTTTCCCGGTTTTGAAAATTCCCTGATTACCGGGAATTACCAGGAATTTCCGTCAGTTGGAAATTAATGGCTTATATACAAACCTCTCCATATCCCATATTTTTGGTCCGATTTGAACCGTTCCAACATCCACACACTCCACTCTTCCTGCACATTCAAGCCAGCTGAAAATTCCCAGAGTACCCGGAACTACCAGGAATTTCCCCCATTGAAAATGAATGGGCGATGTACAAACCTCTCCATATTCCACATTTCTCGTCCGATTCAAACCGTTCCAACATCCACACACTCCACTCTTCCTGCACATTCAAGCCACCATGTTTCCCGGTTCCGAAAATTCCCTGATTACCTGGAATTACCAGGCATTCTCCTCTATTAAAAATGAATGGGCAATAGACATCCTTCTATCCATCCATTTTTCTACCGCTTGTCCCTAAACCTACAAACATTACCATGCAGATCACCCGGAATTTCTGGGAATTTCCCCCCAATGAAAATGAATAACCGATATACAAACCACCCCATATTCCACATTTCTCGTCCGATTTTGAACCGTTCCAACATCCACGTACTCCACTCTTTCTGCACATTCAAGCCAGCATGTTTCCCGGTTTTGAAAATACCCTGATTACAGGGAATTACCAGGAATTTCCCTCAGTTGGAAATTAATGGCTTATATACAAACCTCTCCATATCCCACATTTTTTGTCCGATTTGAACCGTTCCAACATCCACACACTCCACTCTTCCTGCACATTCGAGCCAGCATGTTTCCCAGTTCCGAAAATTCCCTGATTACCCGGAATTACCAGGCATTCTCCTCTATTGAAAATGAATGGGCAATAGACATACGTCCATCCATCCATTTTCTACCGCTTGTCCCTAAGCCTACAAACATTACCATGCAGATTACCCAGAAATTCTGGGAATTTCCCCCCAATGAAAATGAATGAGCAATATACAAACCTCTCCATATTCCACATTTCTCGTCCGATACGGACCGTTCCAACATCCACACACTCCACTCTTCCTGCACATTCAAAACAGCATGTTTCCCGGTTCCCAAAATTCCCAGATTACCGGGAATTACCAGTAATTTCCCTCAATTGGAAATGAATGGGTTATATACAAAGCTCTACATATCCCACATTTTTTGTCCGATTCGAACCGTTCCAACATCCACACACTCCACTCTTCCTGCACATTCAAGCCAGCATGTTTCCCGGTTCCAAAAATTCCCTGATTACCTGGAATTACCAGGCATTCTCCTCTATAGGGTTCTCAAACTTCTTCCTAATCTCCTCTTTTCAAGCCAGTATGTTTACCAGTTTCGAAATTTCCCAGATTACCGGGAATACCTCCGTTATAAACTAATGGGCAATATACAAACATCTCCATATCCCACATTTGTTGTCCGATTCGAACCGTTCTAACATCCAGGCGCTCCACTCACCCTCGCCATTCGAGCATTTTGGTTCCGCTCCCGCGTATCGCGGCTTGCGCTCATACTTTCACCGGAATGGCATGGATGGCAGTTATTCTGTGTGTTTTGAGAGAATTAAATACAAACACACGACCCAAAAGACAAACACGGCTGCAGTCAGCACGGCGGCGGGTCGCGGTCGGCGTGCCAGGCGGCCCCGACCGGGCAGCCGGTTGCCGTGGGCGACCAGCAGATCAGTGATGTGGCGGTGATGCCTCTAATGAAGCTGACACAGCACAGCCTCCGTGCTCGCGGGCCGCTGAGGGGCCTCCTGCTCTACACGGAGCAACAACAACCCCCTGCCTCGTTTCAGCTCAACGTGCCACCGATTTGATGGCGCCTCGGATGCATCGCCGCATCATTTATTCTCTCGTTGTTTATGCGGGGTCAAAGCAGAGACGGTGTTTGTAGTAGCTAAAGTGGGTCACGGTCTACAAACAACGCCCCCTCCCATCGCCGTTTCAGCGTCGCTCTCGTTCTGATGAATGCTTTTGTGTTTTCCAGGAGCTGGCCAGCTGAGGTGAAGGGGAGGGCAGTCGAATTGAGCGCGGATGTTTCTGTCCGGGAAGACCATGATCTGAGGACCCCTTCGTGCTCTACTCCCGTCAACCCTCTCTTCTTTCCACACACAAAAAGCCAGTCCTGACGTGTGCAGAGAGGGCAAGCGGGTGTTTAAAGAAATACAGCCTCGTTCACCTGTGACCCCTGACCTCGCACGACCCCCCGCTCCGCAAAAGCAAGCACCATGGGGAGGAAAAAGATTCAGATTCAGAGGATCACTGATGAACGCAACAGACAGGTTAGACGCACACAAGCTGATATCCGTGGCATGATATCAATCGTGTCCCCCAAATATGAGTGCCATTTTTGGCGATTTAGTAGCAGATTTTTCACGTTACAATGAAAAAAAAACAAAAAAAACATTTATTGTCTTGTTTCTCATAAGGATTGTTAAAATCCCCCCCCCAAAGTGCAGTTCCTATTTAAATATGAAAGGTACACGTGTTTGAGTATCGAGTCGATAGAAAGGCGCTATATACATCTAATCCATTATTATTATTATTATTATTATTATTATCCCTATACACAAACATGTGCATGTTTAAATGTTTTTTTTTGTAGCATGAACAACAGTATTCTCCCAACGACGCGACGTGCACACTGCAGAAAGTCACTGTTAAAAAACAAGTTAAAAAAAAAATACAAAAATGAGGGGTATTTTACTTGAACTAAGCAAAATTATCTGCCAATAGAACAACAAAATTTGGCTTGTCAAGACATTCCAAAACAAATCAAATTAGCTATCCTCAATGAACCCCCAAAATGCCGTAAAATAAGTATATTCTCACTAATGACAAGTGCACTTTTCTTAAGGGGGCCCAGTCTGGAGTGGGAAAAAAACTCCATAGCAAATCACATATACATATTACAACGTACATCTCGAGATATCTAGCGACAGAGGGGAGGGAGTGCGGGGTCATGATGGCAGGCTGCAGCTCTCATGCGCTGACCATCCTTTCATCACCCCTGTGGGATTTGCATCGAGGCCGTTGGGTTGGGGTCAGGGTTTGGGGGTTGGGTGGGGTAGGTGTATGTGTGGCGTATATTTTTTTCGATGCATGTTTGTGCGTAAGCCTGCAGTGTGTCTGCAGGACCAAAAACCTCAAAACAAGTAAAAGACAAACACACAATCTGCTTAGTGAGAAGAATGATCTTATCAGACAGAAAATAAGCAAATATCACCCTTATTTGAGGTATTTCATCTTACTTAGATTTCAGTTTTTGCAGCGTGGAGACCGCTTCAAGCAGGGGAGCACTGCAAAAAGTCAGTGTTCAAAACCAAGAAAAAAAATACAAAAATGAGAGGTATTTTACTTGAACTAAGCAAAATGATCTGCCAATAGAACAAGAAAATTTGGCTTGTCAAGACTTTCCAAAACAAGTAAAATTAGCTAACCTCAATGAACCCCAAAATACTTTAAAATAGGTATATTCTCACTAATAACAAGTGCACTTTTCTTGATAAGAAAACAAAAAAAATAGGAGACCTGTTGAAAAATGTTCTTAAATTACCTTGACACAATGATATGCGCTCGGCATTAAATGTCTTGAAACCTATCCATCCATCCATCCATCCATCCATCTTCTTCCGCTAATCCGAGGTCGGGTCGCGGGAGCAGCAGCCTAAGCAGGGAAGCCCAGATACTTCCTCCAGCTTTTCGGGGAATCCCAAGGCGTTCCCAGGCCAGCCGGGAGACATAGTCTTCCCAACGTGTCCTGGGTCTTCCCCGTGGCCTCCTACCGGTCGGACGTGCCCGAAACACCTCCCTAGGGAGGCGTTCTGTGGTATCCTGACCAGATGCCCGAACCACCTCATCTGTCTCCTCTCGATGTGGAGGAGCAGTGGTTTTACTTTGAGCTCCTCCCGGATGGCAGAGCTTCTTACCCTATCTCTAAGGGAGAGCCCCGCCACCCGGCGGAGGAAACTCATTTTGGCCGCTTGTATCAGTGATCTTATCCTTTCGATCATAACCCAAAGCTCATGACCATAGGTGAGGATGGGAACGTAGCTCGACCGGTAAATAGAGAGCTTTGCCTTTCAGTTCAGCTCCTTTTTCACCACAACGGATCGATACAGCGTCCGCATTACTGAAGACGCCGCACTGATCCGCCTGTCGATCTCACGATCCACTCTTCCCTCACTCGTGAACAAGACTCCGAGGTACTTGAACTCCTCCATTTGAGGCAGGGTGTCCCCCCCAACCCGGAGATGGCACTCCACCCTTTTCCGGGCGAGAACAATGGACTCGAATTTGGAGGTGCTGATTCTCATCCCAGTCGCTTCACACTCGACTGCGAATCAATCCAGTGAGAGCTGAAGATCCTGGCCAGATGAAGCCATCAGGACACATGATCTGCAAAAAGCAGAGACCTAATCCTGCAGCCACCAAACCGGATCCCCTCAACGCCTTGACTGCGTCTAGAAATTCTGTCCATAAAAGTTATGAACAGAATCTGTGACAAAGTACAGCCTTGGCGGAGTCCAATCCTCACTGGAAACGGGTCCGACTTACTGCCGGCAATGCGGACCAAGCTCTGACGCTGATCCTACAGGGAGCGGACTGCCACAATCAGACAGTCCGATACCCCATACTCTCTGAGCACTCCCCACAGGACTTCCCGAGGAACACGGTCGAATGCCTTCTCCAAGTCCACAAAGTTGGGCAAACTCCCATGCACCCTCAAGGACCCTGCCGAGAGTATAGAGCTAGTCCACAGTTCCACGACCAGGACGAAAACCACACTGTTCCTCCTGAATCCGATCTTCGACTATCTGGCGTAGCCTTGTCTCCAGTACACCTGAATAGACCTTACCAGGAAGGCTGAGGAGTGCGATCCCGCGATAGTTGGAACACACCCTCCAGTCCCCCTTCTTAAAGAGAGGAACCACCATCCCGGTCTGCCAATCCAGAGGCACCGCCCACGATGTTTACGCAATGCTGCAGAGTCTTGTCAACCAAGTGAGCCCCACAGCATCGCCTTAAGTAACTCCGGGCGGATCTCATCTACCCCCGGGGCCTTGCTGCCGAGGAGCTTTTTAACTACCTCAGCAACCTCAGCCCCAGAAATAGGTGAGCCCACCACAGAGTCCCCAGGCACCGCTTCCTCATAGGAAGACGTGTTGGTGGGATTGAGGAGGTCTTCGAAGTATTCCCTCCACCAATCCACAACGTTCGTAGTCGAAGTCAGTAGAACACCATCCGCACCATACACGGTGTTGATAGTGCACTGCTTCCCCTTCCTGAGGCGGCGGATGGTGGTTCAGAATCGCTTTGAAGCCGTCCGGAAGTCGTTTTCCATGGCTTCCCCGAACTCCTCCAATGTCCGAGTTTTTGCCTCCGCAACCACTGAAGCCGCACACGGTTTGGCCTGTCGGTACCTGTCCGCTGCCTCCGGAGTCCTATGAGCCAAAAGAATCCGATAGGACTCTTTCTTTAGCTTGACGGCATCCCTCAGCGCCGGTGTCCACCAACAGGTTCTCGGATTACCACCACGACAGGCACCAACTATCTTGCGGCCACAGCTCCAATCAACTGCCTCGACAATAGAGGTGCAGAACATGGTCCACTCGGACTCAATGCCCCACACCTCCCTCGTGACAGGCTCAAAGTTCTTCCGGAGGTGGGAATTGAAACTCTTTCTGACAGGAGACTCTGCAAGGCGTTCCCAGCAGACCCTCACAATGCGTTTGGGCCTGCCAGGTCTGTCCGGCATCCTCCCCCACCATCGCAGCCAACTCACCACCAGGTGGTGATCGGTAGAAAGCTCCGCCCCTCTCTTCACCCGAGTGTCCAAAACATGAGGCTGCAAATCCGATGACACAACTACAAAGTCGATCATGGAACTGCGGCCTAGGGTGTCCTGGTGCCAAGTGCACATATGGACACCCTTATGTTTGAACATGGTGTTTGTTAATGACAATCTGTGACGAGCACAAAAGCCCAATAACAAAACAGCACTCGAGTTCAGATTCGGGCGGCCATTCTTCCCAATCACGCCTCTCCAGGTTTCACTGTCGTTGCCAACATGAGCGTTGAAGTCCCCCAGTAGGACAAGGGAATCTGTGTACCCAAAAAGGGTGGATACTCTGAACTGCTGTTTGGTGCGTAAGCACAAACAACAGCCAGGACCCGTCCCCCCACCCGAACGCTGAGGGAGGCTACCTTCTCGTCCACTGGGTTGAACTCCAACGTACAGGTTTTGAGCCGGGGGGCAACAAGAATTGCCACCCCAGCCCGTCGCCTCTCACTGCCGGCAACGCCAGAGTGGAAGAGAGTCCAGCCCCAACATGGCACTGCCATATTTATTATTGAAGTTACAAAGTGCATACTTTTTTTTTACATGCCTCAAACAGCAGCTTGGAATTTGGGACATGTTCTCCTTGAGAGAGCATGAGGAGGTTTAGGTGGGTGGGGTGGGGGTAGCGGGAGGTGTATAATGTAGCGTCCCGAAAGAGTTAGTGCTGCAAGGGGTTCTGGGTACTTGTTCTGTTGTGTTTATGTTGTGTTACGGTGCGTATGTTCTCCCGAAATGTGTTTGTCATTCTTGTTTGGTGTGGGTTCACAGTGTGGTGCATATTTGTAACAGTGTTAAAGTTGTTTTTACGGCCACCCTCAGTGTGACCTGTATGGATGTTGACCAAGTATGCATTGCATTCACTTGTGTGTGTGAGAAAAGCCGTAGATATTATGTTATTGGGCCGGCACGCAAAGGCAGTGCCTTTAAAGTTTATCGACACTCTTTACTTCTCCGTACGGCCGTGTACCACTCCGTACAGCGGCGTTTTAAAAAGTCACGAATTTTACTTTTTGAAACAAATACCGATAATTTCCGATATTACATTTTAAAGCATTTATCGGCCGAAAATATCGGCAGTCCGATATTATTGGACATCTCTACTCTTGAGTGTTGATGACACAGCTTTGCAACAGTTGAATTTCTACTTTCAAGCATGTTTTACTCAATATAGGTCATCAAATCTCAGCAACGAGCTGTAATATCTTACTGAGATAATTTAGGACCAAAACCATTAAAACAATTAAAAGACTCTAACACAAAATCTGCTTAGTGAGAATAATTATCTTATCAGACAGAAAATGGGCAAATTTCACCCTTATTTGAGATATTTAATCTTACTTCGATTTCAGTTTTTGCAGTGCAGTACAAAGCGCGTGTTTTGTGTCGGCGAAAAAGAGCAATATGCTACCAGCCGCAAAGGAAAAGAGGGTCTCGGTTACACCAGTAACATAGTCATCCGGCATGAAAGGCTAAATGATCCATCGAAAAATGAGTCAACTGCTAAATGGGCCGCGCTCTATTGAGCACATTGGGTAATGGATTTGACATGGCCACCTTCAGCCCACTGACAGCCATCAAAAAGACTTCGGGTGTGCGGGGGGGAGGGCCGGGAAAGGTGGCGGCCTGACTAAAAAAACCTGCGAGAAAATTACCCTCACCGGTCTTAGCAGGTTTATTTTCCATATAGGAGCGTTCCAAGTAGTACCGGGGCTTCTTACCGTATTCATGTTGTGTTAGGATTCATTGGTTAGCGTCAAATTAAATCTCTTGATTCAATCTTTTGCAGTACGGCTTCAAAAAAACTAAAAAAATCATGCCATCTAATGTCCAAATCAGTGTTGGTGCACCAGTGCGCACTGGTGCGCCTTATGGTCCGGAAAATACGGTATATGTCTTGTTTGGCATTGTATAAAATCAAATAAGAATTACGTTTAATAATATGACTCCTTTAATGCGCCCTATAATCCGGTGCACTTTATATATGAAAACATTTCCATTCTTTGGCAGTGTGCTTCATAATCCGGTGCACCACACGGTCCGGAAAATATGATATATGTCTTGTTTGGCATTGTATAAAATCAAATAAAAAAAACGTCTAATAATATGACTCCTTTAATGCGCCCTAAAATTCGGTGCACCTTATATATGAAAAAAGATCCAAAATAGACCATTCATCGGCGGTGCGCCTTGTAATCTGGTGTGCCCTATGGTCCGGAAAATACGGTATATGTATTGTTTGGCATTGTATAAAATCAAAAAAAACTTATCTTTAATAATATGACTCCTTTAGTGCGCCTTATATATGAAAAAGGATTAAAAAAAATAGGCCATTCATTGGCAGTGCGCCATATAATTCGGTGCGCCCTATGGTCCAAAAAATACGGTATATGTCTTGTTTGGTATTGTATAAAATCAAATAAAGTTTATGTTTAATAATATAACTACCTTAATGCACCCTGTAATCCGGTGCACCTTATATATGAAAAAAGATTTAAAAATACACCATTTGTAGGCAGTGCGTATTATTATCCGGTGCTCACTATGGCCCGGAAAATACGGTTAATCTCTTGTTTGGTATTGTATAAAATCAAATAAAAATGACGTTTGATAACATGACTCCTTTATTGCGCACTGTAATCCGGTGCGCTTTATATATGAAAAAGATCCAAAATAGACCATTCCTCGGCAGTGCGCCTAATAATCGGGTGCGCCCTGTGGTCCAGAAAATTCAGTATGTGTCTTGTTTGGCATTGTATAAAATCAAATTTGAATTGTTTAATAATATGACTCCTTTTAATGCGCCCTATAATCTGGTGCGCTTTATATATGAAAAAACGTCCATTCTTTGGCAGTGCGCTTTATAATCCGGTGCGCCCTATGGTCCGGAAAATATGTTATATGTCTTGTTTGGCATTGTATAAAATCAAATAAAAAAGACATTTAATGATATGACTCCTTTAATGCGCCCTAAAATTCAGTGCACCTTATATATAAAAAAAGATCCAAAATAGGCCATTTATCGGCCGGCAGTGCGCCTTGTAATCTGGTGTGCCCTATGGTCCGGAAAATACGGCATATGTATTGTTTGGCATTGTTTAAAATCAAATAAAACTTATGTTTAATAATATGACTCCTTTAGTGCCCCTTATATATGAAAAAGGATCAAAAATACGCCATTCATCGGCAATGTGCCTTATTATCCGGTGTGCCCTATGGTCCGAAAAATACGGTATATGTCTTGTTTGGCATTGTATGAAATCAAATAAAAAGTATGTTTAATTATATAACTGCCTCAATGCACCCTATAATCCGGTGAACCTTATATATGAAAAAAGATTTAAAAATAGACCATTTGTCGGCAGTGATTATTATTATCCGGTGCGCACTATGGTCCGGAAAATACAGTTAATCTTTTGATTGGTATTGTATAAAATCTAATAAAAATGACGTTTAATAATATGACTCCTTTATTGCTCACTGTAATCCGGTGCGCTTTATGTATGAAAAAGATCAAAAATAGACTATTCGTCTGCAGTGCGCCTTTAAATCGGGTGCACCTTATATATGAAGAAAGATTGAAAATACACCATTCTGTGACAGTGCGACTTATAATCCGGTGCGCCCTATGGTTAGGAAAATATGGTATATGTCTTGTTTGGCATTGTTAAAAATCAAATAAAAATTCAGTTTAATAATATGACTGCTTAATGCGCCCTATAATCCAGTACGCTTTATATATGAAAAAAGATCAAAAGTAGGCCATTCATCGGCAGTGCGCTTTATAATCTGGTGCACCCTATGGTATGCAAAATACGGTATATGTCTTGTTTGGCATTGTATAAAATTAAATACAAATTACGTTTGATAATATAACTCCTTTAATGCGCCCTATAATCTGGTGCGCCTTATATATGAAAAAAATGTCAAAAATAGACCAGTCTTTGGCAGTGCGCTTTATAATCCGGTGCGCCCTATGGTCCGGAAAATACGGTTTATGTCTTGTTTGGCATTGTATAAAATCAAATAAGAATTAGGTTTGATAATAGGACTCCTTCAATACGCACTATTATCCGGTGCGCCTTATATATGAAAAAAGCCCAAAATAGGCCCTTCGTTGGCAGTGCGCCTTATTATCTGGTGCACCCTATGGTCTGGAAAATACGGTATATGTCTTGTTTGGAATTGTATAAACTCAAATAAAAATTATGTTTAATAATATGACTCCCTTATTGCGCCATATATATGAAAAAGGATAAAAAATAGGCCATTCATCGGCAGTGCGCCTCATAAACCGGTGCGCCCTATGGTCCAAAAAATACAATATATGTCTTTTTTAGCATTGTATAAAATCCAATAAAAATTACGTTTAGTATTATTACTACTTTAATGCACACTATAATCCATTGCGCCTTATACAGTGGGGCAAAAAAGTATTTAGTCAGCCACCGATTGTGCAAGTTCTCCCACTTAAAATGATGAGAGAGGTCTGTAATTTTCATCATAGCTACACTTCCACTGTGAGAAACAGAATGTGAAAACAAAAATCCAGGAATTTACATTGTAGGAATTTTAAAGAAATTATGTGTAAATTATGGTGGAAAATAAGTATTTGGTCAACCATTCAAAGCTCTCACTGATAGAAGGAGGTTTTGGCTCAAAATCTCACGATACATGGCCCCATTCATTCTTTCCTTAACACGGATCAATCGTCCTGTCCCTTTAGCAGAAAAACAGCCCCAAAGCATGATGTTTCCACCCCCATGCTTCACAGTAGGTGTGGTGTTCTTGGGATGCAACTCAGTATTCTTCTTCCTCCAAACACGACGAGTTGAGTTTATACCAAAATGGGTACATGGATGATACAGCAGAAGATTGGGAGAATGTCATGTGGTCAGATGAAACCAAAATAGAACTTTTTGGTATAAACTCAACTCGTCGTGTTTGGAAGAAAAAGAATACTGAGTTGCATCCCAAGAACTCCATACCTACTGTGAAGCATGGGGGTGGAAACATCATGCTTTGGGGCTGTTTTTCTGCTAAGGGGAGAGGATGATTGATCCGTGTTAAGGAAAGAATGAATGGGGGCCATGTATCCTGAGATTTTGAGCCAAAACCTCCTTCCATCAGTGAGAGCTTTGAATGGTTGACCAAATACTTATTTTCCACCATAATTTACAAATAAATTCTTAAAAATTCCTACAATGTGAATTCCTGGATTTTTGTTTTCACATTCTGTCTCTCACAGTTGAAGTGTACCTATGATGAAAATTACAGACCTCTGTCATCATTTTAAGTGGGAGAACTTGCACAATCGGTGGCTGACTAAATACTTTTTTGCCCTACTGTATATGGAAAAAAAATAGACCAATCTTTGGCAGTGCGCCTTATAATCCGCTGCGCCCTATGGTCCGGAAAATACGGTATATGTCTTTTTTGGCATTGTATATAAATTAATGCAAATTAAGTTTAATATTATGACTCCTTTAGTGCGCCTTATATATGAAAAACGATGAAAAAATAGGCTATTCGTCGGCGGTGCGCCCGATGGTCTGGAAAATACGGTTTCAATACATTTTCAAACTCGAGTAGCCAAAGTATAAAATATTCATGCTAAAATTGCTATTATGATGTCCAATAATTGACTAAGAAATAAGTAAATAGCTCGTAAAACCAGGGCAATTTCTAGAAATTGAATGTTAACTCTTGGCAAGGGGCAGCACCATACCACACTGACATTGAAACAGGAGTTCAGAACAGGTACAGTTTTCCAGTCCGGGATCATGTTTTTAAAATTCATCGAGGTGTTCTGTGGCTTTGTTTGGAAAAAACTTAACGCAGAACTTTTTGGAGAAGAAAAAAAAAGTTCTCCTGCAAACTTGGCACACCAGAAGAAAACATACCTCGTCCATCGGTGGGGAAACATTCCCGTCCACTCCGCAACCGCCGCCACCACAGAAGAAGACAAAGAACATTCTCCGATCTTAAAAGAAGACGTGAAGGAGTGACTTGAAAAGGAGAATGGCTTTCATGCTTTCCTGCACGGTTCAAGTCGACCTCTTTCATTAGCGACGGCGTCGTCGTCGGGTGCAAACATTTGGAACGCGTGTTGCAGCCGCTAATGAAGAGCGAAGCGTCTGAAAGGAAATCAAAGGTGTTTTTCGGAGAACACGGAGCACCGTCACCCTCCCACATGTTGATTTGGGAGATGCTGCCATCAGCTCTGCAAAAATAAAGCACGTGGGCCCCGGCTGGAAGGGTGACAGTATCTCTCGCGGCACATTTCTTCTCCTTTCTTCTCCCTTTTCAGCGCAGCCGGCGCTTTTAGATTTGAGCCAATGTTGACGTGTCGGAAAGGCAAACATCGTGCAGCGATGCTTTGGCCAAATGGTGTTTTTTTACACCAACTCACAAAAATGGAGGTGGTGCACTGAAAAAAGGCAGCGTTCAAAAACAAGGGAAAAAAAAATACAAAAATGAGATTAGACAAACAGAACAGGAACGCTCAAATCTCTATATATAAGATATCTAGCAACAGAGGGAAGGGAGTGCGGGGTCATGGTGGCAGGCCGCAGCTCTCATGCGCTGACCATCCTTTCATCACCCCTATGTGATTTGCGTCGAGGGCGTTGGGTTGGGCGGTGGGAGGTTTAGTGGTTTAGTGTATGTGTGGCGTATATTTTTGGATGCATGTTTGTGTGTAAGCCTGCAGTGTGTCTATAGGACCAAAACCCTTAAAACAAGTAAAAGAAGAATTATCTTATCAGACAGAAAATAAGCAAATATCACCCTTATTTGATATATTTAATCTTACTTAGATTTCAGTTTTTGCAGCGTAGAGACCGCTTAGAGCAGGGGTGCACTGCAAAAAGTCAGCGTTCAAAAACAAGGGGAAAAAATTGAATAATTAGGGGTATTTTATTGGAACTAAGCAAAAGTATCTACCAGTAGAACAAGACATTTCGGCTTGTCAAGACTTTCCAAAACAAGTCAAATTAGATAACCTCAATGAACCCAAAAATATCTTAAAATAAGTATATTCTTACTAATAACAAGTGCACTTTTCTTAAGGGGGCCCAGTCTGAAGTGGGAAAAAACCTCCATAGCAAAGTACATATTACAACGTACATCTCGAGATATCTGGCAACAGAGGGGAGGGAGTGCGGGGTCATGGCGGTAGGCCGCAGCTCTCAGGCGCTGACCATCCTTTCATCACCCCTGGGATTTGCGTCAAGGGCGTTGGGGGTGTGTATGTGTGGCGTATATTTTTTGGATGCATGTTTGTGTGTCAGCCTGCAGTGTGTCTACTGGACCAAAACCCTTAAAACAAGTAAAAGACTCTAACATAAAATCTGCTTCGTGAGAAGAATTATCTTATCAGACAGAAAATAAGCAAATATCACCCTTATTTGATATATTTCATCTTACTTAGATTTCAGTTTCTGCAGCGTGTAGACCGCTTAGAGCAGGGGTGCACTGCAAAAAGTCAGCGTTCAAAAACAAGGGAAAAAAATTGAATAATTAGGGGTATTTTATTGGAACTAGGCAAAAGTATCTGCCAGTAGAACAAGAAATTTTGGCTTGTCAAGACTTTCCAAAACAAGTCAAATTAGATAACATCAATGAACCCAAAAATATCTTAAAATAAGTATATTCTTACTAATAACAAGTGCACTTTTCTTAAGGGGGCCCAGTCTGGAGTGGGAAAAAAACCTCCATAGCAAAGTACATATTACAACGTACATCTCGAGATATCTGGCAACAGAGGGGAGGGAGTGCGGGGTCATGGCGGTAGGCCGCAGCTCTCAGGCGCTGACCATCCTTTCATCACCCCATGGGATTTGCGTCGAGGGTGTTGTTGGGGGTGTGTATGTGTGGCGTATATTTTTTGGATGCATGTTTGTGTGTAAGCCTGCAGTGTGTCTGCAGGACCCAAACCCTTAAAACAAGTAAAAGACTCCAACATAAAATCTGCTTTGTGAGAAGAATTATCTTATCAGACAGAAAATAAGCAAATATCACCCTCGTTTGAGATATTTAATCTTATTTAGATTTCAGTTTTTGCAGCGTGGAGACCGTTTGGAGCAGGGGTGTCCAAGCCTTTTGACTTGGGCCGGGGGGGCCGACCGCATGTAATTTAACAATGTATATGAGGTGGCGACTTGTCCAGGGTGTACACCGCCTTCCGCCCGAATGCAGCTGAGATAGGCTCCAGCGACCCCTAACGGGACAAGCGTTAGGAAATGGATGGATGGATGGATATATAAACGTGTACATATTAGATTCATAAAATGGATATAAAAATGATAATTACCAGAGATGTCCGATAATGGCTTTTTTGCCGATAGCCAATATTCTGATATTGTCCAACTCTTAATTACCGATTCCGATATCAACCGATACCGATATATACAGTCGTGGAATTAACACATTATTATGCCTAATTTTGTTGTGGTGCATTAAACAATATACGAAGGTTTTCCAAAATAAATCAACTCAAGTTATGGAAAGAAAATGCCAACATGGCACTGCCATATTTATTATTGAAGTCAGAAAGTGCATTTTTTTTTTCTAACATGCCTCAAAACAGCAGCTTGGAATTTGGGATATGCTCTCCCTGAGAGAGCATGAGGAGGTTGAGGTGGGCGGGGTCGGGGAGGGCGGAGTATTCCGGGTAGGGGGTAGCGGGGGATGTATATTGTAGCGTCCCGGAAGAGTTAATGCTGCAAGGGGTTTTGGGGTATTTGTTCTGCTGTGTTTATGTTGTGTTGCGGTGCGGATGTTCTCCCGAAATGTGTTTGTCATTCATGTTTGGTGTGGGTTCACAGTGTGGCG
>NC_084621.1:22973871-23046371 GCF_033978795.1 Nerophis ophidion | reverse complement strand
TATACCGTTTTGGACAGCGAGTCTGTTAAAAGTGCCTCAAACACCTTTGACACCTCCCACACAGAGCCAGCTATTGAAGTGTTTCACTTTCAGTGTACACACTTTGCGCGGGGACCGTCATAAATCTGGAAGACCTTGAACATGCTGTCCTCAAGACCATCAGTGACTATCACCTCACAAATGGACATGCTCCAAAATCTAGTGGGAAAACCTTCCCAGGAGCGTCAAAAAAAGCCCGGCAACGTCTTCATTTTTCACTTCCCGTAGCCGTCCCAGTACTTTTGCCTCCATCTTCATCTGGCTGCCTTTGTGTGTTTAATGCAGGGATCACCAACCTTTTTGAAACCAAGAGCTACTTCTTTGGTACTGATTAATGCGAAGGGCTACCTGTTTGATACACACTTAAATAAATTGCCGGAAATAGCCAATTTGCTCAATTTACCTTTAATAAATAAATCTATATATATAAAAAAAAATGGGTATTTCTGTCTGTCATTCCGTCGTACATTTTTTTTCCTTTTACGGAAGGTTTTTTGTAGAGAATAAATGATGAAAAAAAACACTTAATTGAACGGTTTAAAAGAGGAGAAAACACTAAAAAAAGGAAAATTAAATTTTTAAACATAGTTTATCTTCAATTTCGACTCTTTAAAATTCAAAATTCAACCGAAAAAAAAAGAGAAAAACTAGCAAATTTGAATATTTTTGAAAAAATTAAAAAAAATTATCTCTGGAACATCATTAGTAATTTTTCCTGATTAAGATTAATTTTAGAATTTTGATGACAAGATTTAAAATCCAATCTGCATTTTGTTAGAATATATAACAAATTGGACCAAGCTATATTTCTAACAAAGACAAATCATTATTTCTTCTAGATTTTCCAGAACAAAAATTTTGAAAGAAATTCAAAAGACTTTGAAATAACATTTAAATTTGATCCTACAGATTTTTTAGACTTGCCAGAATATTTTTTTTGAATTTTAATCATACGTTTGAAGAAATATTTCACAAATATTCTTTGTCGAAAAAAAAAAAGCTAAAATGAAGAATTAATTTAAAATTAATTTATTATTCTTTACAATAAAAAAAAAAATACTTGAAGATTGATTTAAATTTTCAGGAAAGAAGAGGTCTGAATTTAAAAGGTAAAAAGATATGTGTTTAAAAATCCTTTTTAAGGTTGTATTTTTTCTCTAAAACTGTCTTTCAGAAAGTTATAAGAAGCAAAATAAAAAATAAAAAAATGAATGTATTTAAACAACTGAAGACCAAGTCTTTAAAATATTTTGGGGGATTTTCAAATTCTATTTGGGGGATTTTCAAATTCTATTTGTGTTTTGTCTCTCTTAGAATTAAAAATGTCGAGCAAAGCGAGACCAGCTTGCTAGTAAATAAATAACATTTAAAAACTAGAAGCAGCTCAATGGTAAGTGCTGCTATTTGAGCTATTTTTAGAACAGGACAGCGGGCGACTCATCTGGTCCTTACGGGCGACCTGGTGCCCGCGGGCACCACGTTGGTGACCCCTGGTTTAATGCAAACAAAAGCCATCCTCTCTTTGTTTGGAAATGTGTGTGTGTGTGTGTGTGTGTGTGTGTGTGTGTGTGTGTGTGTGTGTGTGTGTGTGTGTGTGTGTGTGTGTGTGTGTGTGTGTGTGTGTGTGTGTGTGTGTGTCTGCGTGTCTGCGTGTGTGCGTGTGTGTGTCAGAGGACAAGAGTGCTGTGACGTGTGACTGAGGAGTGTGAGCATGGAAAAGAGCACAGCAGAGTGTGAAAGTGACAAAGATAGTGAACAGACTCAGAGCGTGTTTGGTCAGCCTGTCCTCAGGTCTCCTGCCTGAAAGCAACATTTTGCCTACTTTGGCGCAGGGGTATTCCGTAAAGCGGGGGCGTCAATTGTACGGCTGGCAAACAGGTTTTATCTGGCCCAAGTATAAAAATTAGCTGCTTTTTTTTTTTTTTTTTGAACGAAAGAAACTGCTGTTCTAAATGTGTCCACTGGATGTCACCATAGCAATTCTGTTAGGCAAGTAAACACTTTATACTGAGGCCAAGCAGGAGGTAAGCAGTAAAGGGTGGCTGTGGCTCCTCCTTCTCGAACAACATCAAACTTAGAACTAGAGATGTCCGATAATGTTTTTTTTGCCGATATCCGATATTCCGGTGTTGTTCAACTCTTAAATACCGATTCCGATATCAACCAATACCGATACATGCAGTCGTGGAATTAACACATTATTATGCCTAATTTTGTTGTGATGCCCACGCTGGATGCATTAAACGATGTAACAAGGTTTTCCAAAATAAATCAACTCAAGGTATGGGGAAAAATGCCAACATGGCACTGGGGGTGTATATTGTAGCGTCCCGGAAGAGTTAGTGCTGCAAGGGGTTCCGGGTATTTGTTCCGTTGTGTTTATGTCCCTTGGCCTCAGTCTGCACCCCCACTCCAGGGCCTAGGCCTAGACCGATTTTTTATTTTTTTATTTTATTTTAATCTTCTATTCCCCCCCCCACCCTCCCACACACCCTTGTTTACCTGTATGTCATCTTTTTTGTAAGGGGCGCTGGAAGCCGGCAGACCCGTCAGCGATCCTGTTCTGTCTCCCTGTAATGTTTGTCTGATCTTGAATGGGATTGTGCTGAAAATTGTAATTTTCCTGAAGGAACTCTCCTGACGGAATAAATAAAGTACTATCTAATCTAATCTAATCTAATCTAATCTATAATTTTGTGTTACGGTGCGGCTGTTCTCCTGAAATGTGTTTGTCATTCTTGTTTGGTGTGGGTTCACAGTGCGGCGCATATTCGTAACAGTGTTAAAGTTGTTTATTAGGTCACACCCTCAGTGTTTAAAAAGTCATAAATTTTACTTTTTGGAAACCGATACCGATAATTTCCGTTATTACATTTAGTATTTATCATCCGATAATATCGGCAGTCCGATATTATCGGACATCTCTACTTAAAATCGTATGTCTTCTGCTTCAAACACATGGTCATTTGGCACCCTTACTCCCCCCAAATTTCTGTCAAACACGAATAAGGTAATCTTAACCCTTTTGAATAGTCTTTACCACCATTTCTTACGGTCTGTCGAGTTAGCACTGGATTGATACATGAACAACAAAGCGCTGCGGGAAACCCTGATATATACAACATATATATATATATCTATATATATATATCTCTATATATATATATATATATATATATATATATATATATATATATATATAGAGATATATATATATAGATATATATATATGTCAAGGTTTCTGTGGCCTACCTGTTATACAGTGCTCATTACTGGGGTAGAGTGGAATATGTGTTAGGTCAGGAAAAAACACGGAGGCTATTTAATCCCTACAAGCCTGTTTCGCAGGTTTCCCTGCTCTTAAGGGGGTTTTGTATAAAATGTTACTAGTTTCCCTGCTCTTCAGGGGGTTTTGTATAAAACGTTACTAGTTTCCCTGCCCTTCAGGGGATTTTGTATAAAATAGGGAATCCTGCGAAACAGGCTTGTATGGATGAAATAGCCCCAGTGTTTTTCCCTGACCTAATGTGTATATATACAGTACTGAAGTGAAGTGAGTTATATTTATATAACGCTTTTCTACAAAGGCTGCTGTCGGCAATTTTTTTAGGATTTATGCAGATCCCAAATACAGATCAGCAGGTACCGGAAGGTAAGAAAAGGTGCTTTTGCATAATACTATGAAACAAAACACCAGATCGTATGTCTTACCTTACACACACACCATAATAATACTCCTGTGTTGAAGCACATCAAACAGTGTGGCTTCATAGCTTACCAAAGTCGGACTAAAAACATCCATCCATCCATCCATTTTCTACCGCTTATTCCCTTTCGGGGTCGCGGGGGGCGCTGGCGCCTATCTCAGCTACAATCGGGCGGAAGGCAGGGTACACCCTGGACAAGTCGCCACCTCATCGCAGGGCCAACACAGATAGACAGATTGTGATAGATTTTTGAGCGCAGTGTGTAATATTCTATATTCTCAATGGAACATATAAAATGTTGGTGTGGTTTACTTGAGTCATATTGCAGTCTGCACGTATCTCTTATGTTTGACTGCCATCTACTGGTCACACTTATCATCACACCATGTACCTGATAAAACAGCTTCAAGGTCTGTAAGAAAAAACAGAATTAGTCACACCACGTTATAAGGCGCACTGTCGAGTTTTTAGGAAAACAAAAGATTCTAAGTGTGCCTTATAGTGCAGGGTTTCCCGCAGCGCTTTGTTGTTAAGGGGGCCACCTTAACAACAAAGAGCCACCGCCCAAACTAAAAGTCTTAACAAGCTGTTACGCCTAGTTATGTCTCTGTCAGTATGTCTCTGCAGCACCCAGCGTTGTCCCACCAACGTCCTAGAAACATAAGCGGCAGCTCAGCTCGCTCGCAGTCTTTGAGGTGAAGGCTCATTAGCTTTTAGCATAACGTTAGCTCACTGTGCGCTGTGTGCGTGCGTGCGTGTGTTATCTGTCTGAGAAAAACACAAGCATTATTGACCTACAGTTAACAACCAAGTTATTTCACCTCACCTTTTTCTGTGTTGATTGGTCTGTTTTGAAGCAGCAAAACAGACATTATATTAAATGAAGAGTTTCTGTCTCTGATAGTTGATATAATAATGTAAGTGCATCATAAAGCCTATAGGAACTCCAAAGTGTTCAGGGATGAATAGTCTCTCTTATTGCTATTGTACTATTTTTTTCAGCTATAGTTACATAAATCATTAGCAATGTAGCAGCCTAGTTTTGAATGGCAGAGTCCCTGCTGTCACATGTTGATAAAAATATAACACTTAAAAAATAAAAATCAAGCAGCGACGAGGTGGAGACGTGATGGCGACAGGCCGAGTTACATCGATCCCTCCCCTGGAGAGTCACCACCTTAACTAACAAATTTTCCGGGGGAAACACTAGTGATACAGTTTTCAGCCATTTCGCCCAGCTCTACTTTAACCATTGTCATCCCCGCCAATTATGGGGACAAAGTCACTCTTAACACACCTCAGACCACAAGACAATATGAGAAGACATTAAATAATCAGAGTTTGCTCTCTTTGGTCAGAAGGGGTAAAGTGATGGCCGATTATCTACACGTACTTTACCATTGTACTTCTTGTTGGACTGAACGTAAACAAGGGAGCTGCTACTCGGCCTGCCAATCAAACTCTTGCGGCGTCCTTCGGTCCAAATCTGCTTTGACTCAACCCACCTTGTCCCCCCCCCCCCCCCCCCCCCCCCCCTCAGGTGACGTTCACCAAGCGGAAGTTTGGCCTGATGAAGAAAGCGTACGAGCTGAGCGTGCTGTGCGACTGCGAGATCGCCCTCATCATCTTCAACCACTCCAACAAGCTCTTCCAGTACGCCAGCACCGACATGGACAAGGTCCTCCTCAAGTACACCGAGTACAACGAGCCCCACGAGAGCCGGACCAACGCCGACATCATCGAGGTAAAGCCTCCGTTTGATTGTTCGAAGCGCCTAGAGAGGAAGTCGCTGGTCCTGTCCGTCTTTGTAAACGGTCCGATACAGACTATCGACATTATGTTGAAAGTAGGAGTATCCCGGCACAACTTTTTAACCTTGAATACGACGCCGATGCGATATCTGCAGGAATCATACACACTTGTGTCGTTTTGTAGTGTGGAATAATAGAAAAGGTTGGATGGAGTCCGTTTATTTTGCCGATATCGTGCCGATATCAATACCAAATCGGAGGAGAATGGCTGGTACGAGAACATTGACCTGTTTATTATTTACCCTCTCATTGATCAAGTTTTTTGCCACACTTAAAGCCCATGGTTGTGAGTTGTTAAGCGGAATGATGCGGACACGTTTGTTTCTGGATTCTTTATATACGTTTCTGCCATGGAGATATTGTATGTGCAAGTGATATGCAACTATGATTATTTGATACTTGTTTATACATTGAAAAATGTGCTGCTTTAGACTGCAATTTTGTTTGATTGAAAATGGCTAGCTGGCGTGTTATTGTGTGCTTAGCTGTTGTGTAGCTGCTAGCCCCTAGTAGCCTACAGCTTAGCATGTTTACCTTCTGTAACTGACTAAAATACAAGAAAAGACCAACCTTGTAAACGTGCTGCAGGGTTGATTGTATCAGAGAGCTTGTGTCGGACATTTATTTTGCCGATATCGGACCGATATCAATACCAAATCGGAGGAAAATGGTTAGTGTGAGAACACTGACATACTTATTATTAATCTTCTGATTGGCCTGATGCAGTCATCAAGTTTGTTGCAACATTTACAGGCCACAGTAATCCATTAAGTTATGGTCATTAGTTGTCAAGTTGAATGATGCAGACACGTTTGTTACTGGATACTTTTTAATGCGTTTCTGTCTTTGAGACTTTGTATGTGTAAGTAATATGCAACTTTAACTGTTTGATATTTGTTTATACATTGAAAAATGTGCTGCTTTAGACTGCAATATTGTTTGATTGCGAATGGCTAGCTGGTGTGGTATTGTGTGCTTAGCTGTTGTGTAGCTGCTAGCCCCTGGTAGCCTACAGCCTAGCATGTTTACCCTCTGTCACTGACTAAACTACAAGAAAAGACCAACATTGTAAACGTGCTGCAGGGCTGATCGTATCAGAGAGCTTGTATCGGACATTTATTTTGCCGGTATCGGACCGATATCAATACCAAATTGGAGGAAAATGGTTGGTATGAGAACAACTGACATATTTATTATTAATTTTCTGATTGGCCTTATGCAGTCATCAAGTTTGTTGCAACATTTACAGGCCACAATAATCCATTAAGTTATGGTCATTAGTTGTCAAGTTGAATGATGCAGACACGTTTGTTACTGGATACTTTTTAATGCGTTTCTGTCTTTGAGACTTTGTATGTGTAAGTAATATGCAACTTTAACTGTTTGATATTTGTTTATACATTGAAAAATGTGCTGCTTTAGACTGCAATATTGTTTGATTGCGAATGGCTAGCTGGTGTGGTATTGTGTGCTTAGCTGTTGTGTAGCTGCTAGCCCCTGGTAGCCTACAGCCTAGCATGTTTACACTCTGTAACTGACTAAACTACAAGAAAAGCCCAACATTGTAAACGTGCTGCAGGGCTGATTGTATCAGAGAGCTTGTATCGGACATTTATTTTGCCGATATCGGACCGATATCAATACCAAATCGGAGGAAAATGGTTGGTGTGAGAACACTGACATATTTATTATTAATTTTCTGATTGGCCTGATTTCAGTCAGTAATATGCAACTTTAACTGTTTGATATGTGTTTATACATTGAAAAATGTGCTGCTTTAGACTGCAATATTGTTTGATTGCGAATGGCTAGCTGGTGTGGTATTGTGTGCTTAGCTGTTGTGTAGCTGCTAGCCCCTGGTAGCCTACAGCCTAGCATGTTTACCCTCTGTAACTGACTAAACTACAAGAAAAGACCAACATTGTAAACGTGCTGCAGGGCTGATTGTATCAGAGAGCTTGTATCGGACATTTATTTTGCCAATATCGGACCGATATCAATACCAAATCGGAGGAAAATGGTTGGTGGGAGAACACTGACATATTTATTATTAATCTTCTGATTGGCCTGATGCGGTCATCAAGTTTGTTGCAACATTTACAGGCCACAATAATCCATTAAGTTATGGTCATGAGTTGTCAAGTTGAATGATGCGGACACGTTGGTTACTGGATACTTTCTAATACGTTTCTGCCTTTGAGACTTTGTATGTGTAAGTAATATGCAACTTTAACTGTTTGATATTTGTTTATACATTGAAAAATGTGCTGCTTTAGACTGCAATATTGTTTGATTGTGAATGGCTAGCTGGTGTGGTATTGTGTGCTTAGCTGTTGTGTAGCTGCTAGCCCCTGGTAGCCTACAGCCTAGCATGTTTACCCTCTGTAACTGACTAAACTACAAGAAAAGCCCAACATTGTAAACGTGCTGCAGGGCTGATTGTATCAGAGAGCTTGTATCGGACATTTATTTTGCCGATATCGGACCGATATCAATACCAAATCGGAGGAAAATGGTTAGTGTGAGAACACTGACATATTCATTATTAATTTTCTGATTGGCCTGATGCGGTCATCAAATTTGTTGCAACATTTACAGGCCACAATAATCCATTAAGCTATGGTCATGAGTTGTCAAGTTGAATGATGCGGACACGTTGGTTACTGGATACTTTCTAATACGTTTCTGCCTTTGAGACTTTGTATGTGTAAGTAAAAAGCAACTTTAACTGTTTGATATTTGTTTATACATTGAAAAATGTGCTGCTTTAGACTGCAATATTGTTTGATCGCGAATGGCTAGCTGGTGTGGTATTGTGTGCTTAGCTGTTGTGTAGCTGCTAGCTCCTAGTTGCCTTCAGCCAAATAAATAATGAATAGACGTTGTATCGACAAGTAGATCTCAAGTTGATCAAGAGATTTAAGGATAAAAAAAACTCTGTTGTTTTTGAAAATGAAAAACATGAAAATGGCCCCCAAATGCTTTGATTTTCCAGTGCATGGCCCTCAGTGTCATAAGTTTGGACCCCCCTGGTGTACAGCCTCCTCTTGCTGGATTGCTGACCTGGCATCGGAAACCTTCAGGCGGGACAATAGTTTTGTATTTGGCCTTTTCACAAGGTGTTACGCGGAAAGTCTTCAAAGCACTTCAACGTTGCTTTGGTTTCCCAGGTGCTAGTTCAGGCTGAGGACACCGACTGTACGACACTCGTGCAAACTCAAGGCCCAGGTGCCAGATATGGCCCGCCACATCATTTTATATTGGCCCGAGAAAGCCTGCCGCATACATGCGCCGATTCCCCTTTTTCGGTTTTAATTGTATTATTTCATTATTTATTTTACAATCAATCAATCAATCAAAGTTTACTTATATAGCCTTAAATCACGAGTATATATATATATATATATATATATGTATATATATATACACATATATATATATATATATATATATATATATATATATATATATATATATATATATATATATATATATATTAGGGGTGTGGGGAAAAAATCTATTCGAATACAAATCGCATAACATTGCAATCCAATTCCAAAACCAAACCTGACCCAGCAACACTCAGAATTGCAATAAACAGAGCAATTGAGGAGACACAAACATTTGACCCATCACCCTTGATCACCCCCTGGGAGGTGAGGGGAGCAGTGGACAGCGGCAGTGCCGCACCCGGGAATCATTTTTGGTGATTTAACCCCCAATTCCAACCCTTAATGATGAATGCCAAGCAGGGAGGTAATGGTCCTTTTTTAAAAGTCTTTGGTATGACTCGGCCGGGGTTTGAACTCACAACCTACCGATCTCAGGGAAGACACTCTAACCACTTGGCCACTGAGTAGGTATACATATATATATATATATATATATATATATATATATATATATATATATAAGTATATATAATTATATATAACCTGACTCAGCAACACTCAGAACTGCAATAAACAGAGCAATTGAGAGGAGACACAAACACGACACAGCACAAACCAAAATTAATGAAACAAAAATGAATATTATCAACAACAGTATCAATATTAGTTATAATTTCAGGATAGCAGTGATTACAAATCCCTCATTGACATTAGACATTTATAAAAATTAAAAAAAAGTCTCACAGTGGCTTACACTTGCGTCGCATCTCATAAGCTTGACAACACACTGTGTCCAATATTTTCACAAAGATAAAATAAGTCATATTTTTGGTTCGTTTAATAGTTAAAACAAATTTACATTATTGCAATCAGTTGATAAAACATTGTCCTTTACAATTATAAAAGCTTTTTTTTTTTAAATCTACTACTCTACTAGCATGTCAGCAGACTGGGGTAGATCTTGCTGAAATGCTATGTATTGAATGAATACAGAATCGTTTTGAATCGGAAAAATATTGTTTTTGAATCGAGAATCAAATCGAAAAAATCGATATATTATCGAATCGTGACCCAGGAATTGATATTGAATCGAATCGTGGGACACCCAAACATTTACAGCCCTAATATATACATATATATGCATATATACATACTGTATATATGCATGTATGCATATATAAGTATATATGCATATATGCATATGTATGTATATGCATATATATATATATATATACACACATAGCGTAGGAAAAAAAAGCAGCGGCTTATAGTCAGGAATTTACGATAACAGGTGTCCATAACTGCGATGTGGCCCTGGGTGAGAAGGAGTTTGACACCCCTGCTTCAAGGCGTGACGTCACTGGGAGTTCCATCTTTGCAAACACGTTTTGTGGCTACAACCGGAATGACTCCATTGTTGTTGTGGTCCCCAGCAGGAATGTGTGTGGAGGTTTTTGGTGTTGGCATTAACCATGAAGGGACTCCTCCATGCATGGCGTTCAAAGGTGGAACCATGATCCTAAATATCGTAGATTAGGATCCGGGGGAGAACCAAGCACCGGTTGATTGACGGAGTGATTGATTGTGAGTGTGTGAGGTCACGCTACCCGGGACACGCAAACATGTTCCGGGCTCCTGATTCACTCGGGCAAGCTCTTTTTTCTTTTTTTCTTTTTTTCTCCCATCCTCCCCTTTCGGTCTGTCTCACTGTGTCAGCAGTAAAGCTTTCTGTAGGCTGTATCTCCAGCTGCAGATGGCTCTTAAGTGTGTGTGTGTGTGTGTGTGTGTGTGTGTGTGTGTGTGTGTGTGTGTGTGTGTGTGTGTTCTTGTAGTTCTGTCCTTCTTGAGACTTCAACAAGGAAAAGTAGCTTATCAATATAATGGTGGTCCCAAAAAGGAGGGATTTTTCATATTGACTTTGTGTCGCTTTTAAAAGTGCTCCCCCTCTGGTCAACATATGAAATAACAAGTGTGTGTAAACATTTGAAGCGCTCCCCTCTGGTCAACATATATAGATACAAGTGTGTGTAAGAAATTGAAATGTGTATATAGAGACATCCTGTAATAACTTGGAATAAATCATAAAGATTAAAATGAGATTACAATTTTTTTTTCTCAAAATGTGTCGACTTTTTTCTTAGAAAATTGGGAACAATTTTCATATTCTTTTTGTTTCTGTAATATTGCAATATTTTCCTCGTAAAATTAAGACTTTTTATGTAAAATTATGACTTTTTAATGCAAAATGGTGACCTTTGTCATATAAAATTATGACTTATATCACAATATTGCCAATTTTGTTCTTCTTCTTTTAAAACGGTGACATTTGTTGAGTAAAATCCCGACTTTTGTCATCATTTTGCCATGTACATTTCCGATTATTATTATATTATTGCCAAAATTCCAAAGTTTTCCCATAAAATTGTCTTTTGTCGTGTAAAATTATGACTCGTTTCACAAAATTGACAACATTTTAAGCTTTTTCTTGTAAAATTGTGACTGTTATTGAGTAAAATTCCAAGTTTTATCATAATTTTCACACACGTTCAGTTTTTATTGTCAAAATTTGACTTGCGTCGAGTAAAATGACGACTTTTATTATAATACCGCCAAAATCCCCCGTTTTTCTTATGAAATTGTTACCTTTTTCTTGCGAAATTCCAACTCATCACAAGCTTTTTTTTATATTTCCATAGTATGTATATATTATTAATGTTGTAAATACTTATCTTTATATATCTAGAAAGGCTGGTCCTAAAGAGGGAGGCATTTTTCTCAGGTCTCAAGAAAGTCAGAAATACAAGTGTGTGTGTGTGTGTGTGTGTGTGTGTGTGTGTGTGTGTGTGTGTGTGTGTGTGTGTTCTTGTATTTCTCCTCTTCTTGAGACATCAACAAGGAAAAGTAGCTTCCATATGAGGAGGTGTGAACAAGTGAGGACATAAATCACGGTCCCAATACTGAAAACCATTGCATCTAATAGAGAATGTCTCATTTGCACCCCTGGTGGTGACATCTATCAAAATGAGGTTGGTCCCAAAAAGGTGGGATTTTTCAAATTGACTGTGTGTCGCTTTTAAAAGTGCACCCCCTCTGGTTAACATATGGAATAACAAGTGTGTGTAGGAAATTAAAATGTGCCCCCTTTGGCCAAAATTAATTAAAAAAAAATGTACATACATATGTATGTATGTAGAGACCTACTGTAATAACTTGAAGTAAATCATGAAGATTAAAAAACAATTACCTTCTGTTTGTTTTTTAACTAAAAGCAGTCTTTTTCTCACAATGTGTCAACTTTTTTCTTAAAAAATTGGGAACAACTTCTCATATTCTTTCTGTTTCTGTAATAATGCAATATTTTCTCATAAAGTTATGACTTTTATGTAAAATCATGACTTTTTAATGCAAAATGATGACATTTGTCATATAAAATTCTGACTTTAGCACAATATTGCCAATGTTGTTGTTGTTCTTGAAAAGCAGAGACATTTTTTGAGTAAAATTACGACTTTTGGCATCCTTTTGCCAAGTAAGATTCTGATTATTATCATATTATTGCCAATATGTGAAAGTCTTCTTCTGAAACTGTGACTTTTGTTGAGTAAAATTAGGTCTCTTTTCGCAAAATTGACGAAGTTTTGAACTTTTTGTCATAAAATCGCGACTGTTATTGAGTACAATTCCAACACATGTTCAGTTTTTCTTGTCAAACTTTGACTTGCGTCGAGTAAAATGACGACTTTTATTATAATACTGCCAAAATCCCACATTTTTCTTGTGAAATTTTGACGTTTTTCTTGCAAAATTCCAACTCATCACAATATGCTTTTTTAATATTTGCATAATATGTATACAGTATATTATTAATCACTCTTTATTAGAAAATTGGGAACAATTTCTCATATTATTTTTGTTTCTGTAATATTGCAATATTTTCATGTAAAATTATGACTTTTTAATGCAAAACGGTGATATTTGTTATATAATATTCTGACTTGTATCACAATTTTGCCAATGTTGTTTTTGTTCTTGTGAAAAGGTGACATTTTTTTAGTAAAATTACGACTGTATAGCTTGGTTGGTAGAGTGGCCGTGCCAGAAACTTGAGGGTTCCAGGTTTGATCCCCACTTCTGCCATCTTAGTCACTGCCGTTGTGTCCTTGGGCAAGACGCTATATCCACCTGCTCCCAGTGCCACCCACACTGGTTTAAATGTAATTTAGATATTGGGTTTTACTATGTAAAAGCGCTTTGAGTCACTAGAGAAAAGCGCTATATAATTATAATTCACTTCACTTCACCACTTTAGTCATCATTTTGCCAAGTAAAATTCCAATTATTATTATAATCTTGCCAACATTTGACAGTTTTCTTATAAAATTCAACTCTTTTCACAAAATTGCCAATAATTTAAGCTTTTTCGTGTAAAATTGCGACTTTTATTGAGTAAAATTACAAATTTTAGCATATCGCACACATGTTCAGTTTTCATTGTCAAATTTTGAATTGCGACGAGTAAAATGACGACTTTTACCATAATACCGCCAAAGTTTTTCTTGTGAAACTGTGTCCTTTTTCTTCTGATATTCCAACAAATGTTTCACAACAAGCTGTTTTGTATTTGCGTAGTGTGTATATATTATTAATGTTGTAAATACACATCTTTATATATCTAGAAAGGCTGGTCCTAAAGAGGGAGGCTTTTTTTTTTTTTTCCGGAGGTCTCAAGAAGATAACAAATACAAGTGTGTGTGTGTGTGTGCGCGTGTGTGTGCGTGTGTGTGTGTGTGTGTGTGTGTGTGTGTGTGTGTGTGTGTGTGTGTCGCAGGGCGTTGGGCAGCTCCAGGCCACATCAGCTCAAGCTTCACCGGACCTGTTTGTGTGCGTACATGTGTTTGTGTTGTGTGTCGCTCCGTCTCTTTCTTCCTCTTTATTTCCGTTTGTGTGTGCGTGTGTGTGTGTGTGTGTGTGTGTGTGTGCGCGTTTGTGTTTGCGTGTGTTGCGAGTGCACAAGTCAGCTTCCCTCTCTCCAGTTTGCACGCTCCTCTGTAGCCCCAGAGAGTGTCTCATACAATATTCAGTCCTGGTGTGCGTCTCGCTTGTGTGTTTGTGTGCGTCCTTACACTGGAGCCTCCCTCCACGATGGATGCCGGATTGCTGCTGCTGCTGCCCGTACACACACACACACACACACACACACACACACACACACACACACACACACACACCTTGTCACCCGCCCTCTCCGCCATCTGCGAGGCATGAAGTAACTTTCTCCAGCGGTTGTCCTCGGTTGTCCCCTCCAGATGTGCGGCCTCCTCGTTAAGCGGGTGTTAAAGTCGTCCGGCCCCTCGTTCATTAATCCTGCATGGCAACTTTTTTGCTATCTGATCATTTCCCGCTGCGTGGAGCACTCTTAAAAGCGACACACAGTCAATTTCAAAAATCCGTCCTTCATGGGACCACCAACATTTTGATAGATGTCACCACCAGGGGTGCAAATGAGACATTCTCTATTAGATGCAATGTTATCGGGACCATGATTTATGTCATCACTTGTTCACACCTCCTCATATGGAAGCTACTTTTCCTTGTTGATGTCTCAAGAAGGGTACTAATACAAGAAAACACACACACTCACAATTTCCAAGGTTTTGTGCAACTCGAAAAATGTAGTTTCTAACTAGTTTTGTCCCAATACCAAAATGTATTTCAATACTTTTCGGTACTTTTCTAAATAAAGGGCACCACAAAAAAATTACATTATTGGCTATATTTTGACAAAAAAATTCTTAGGGTACGTTAATCATATGTTTATTTTTGCATGTTTGTCCTTAAATAAAATAGTGAACATACTAGACAACTTGTGTTTTAGTAGTAAGTAAACAAACAAAGGCTCCTAATTAGTCTGCTGACATATGCAGTAACATATTGTGTCATTTATCTATTATTGTGTCTGTATTATAAAGGACAAACTGTAAAAAAAAAAATACATTAATCTACTCGTCCATTTACTAAGGGTGTAACGGTACACAAAAAATTTGGTTCGGTACGTACCTCGTTTTAGAGGTCACGTTTCGGTTCATTTTCGTCACAGTAAGAAAACAACAAAATATAAATTTTTTGGTTATTTATTTACCGAATTTGTAAACAATGGCTTTATCCTTTTAACATGGGGAACACCCAAAAAAATTCTGCCCATGTTAATCCACATTAAACTGCCTCAAGTTGTTTTTTTGATTAAATAAAATGACAAAACCTTTCTTCTACATATAAAAAGAGCAACATTAAACCGTTTCAAGTCAACTCATCATGCTTAATTCATTACAGCATTTGGGAAGCCTGTAGTTGATTTTTTATTTTGTAAATGTTATATTTTTGTCAACATGTGATAGCAGGGACCCTGCCATTCAAAGCTAGGCTGCTACATTACTAATGATTTATGTAACTGTTACTGAAAAAATAGTACAATAGCAATAGGAGAGACTATTTATCCCTGAACACCATGGAGTTCAAGTGAAATAACAGACAGGGCTTTGCTGCCCCTAACACGCACACGCACACAGCAAAATGAGCTAACGTTACGCTAAAAGCTAATCAGCCTTCACCTCAAGCCAGAACTGCGAGCGAGCTGGGGTGCAGTTTAAGTTTTTAGAAGGTCAACGGGCTCATAGTGATGTTAGTAGTTGTGACTGGGAAGTGTTTTTTATAATTTGGGGAGAGTACGCTGTCCGCTGCTCACCTGCTAAACACTATTCTGCTCGACGCTGAGGCATTGACTACATGCACTCTGAATACGCGCTGCTGATTGGCTGTTACATCGCTCCGAATATGCACTGCTGATTGGCTTTGTATGTAACCAATGAGATGGTTGTGTCGGTGGGACAATGCTGGGTGCTGAGACAGAGGTAGCAAGCAGAGCCGCTTGTTAAAACTTTAGCTTACAAAATCATTCGGTACACCCCCGTACCGAAACAGTTCAATACAAATACACGTACCGTTACACCCCTACCATTTACTGTTAATATCTGCTTACGTTCTCTTTTAACATGTTCTAGCTACACTGCTGTTAAAATGTAATAATCACTTATTATTCTCTTCTTTGATGCTTTACATTAGTTTTGGCTGATACCACAAATGTGGGTATCGATCCGATACCAAGTCGTTACAGGATCATACATTGGTCATATTCAGGGACATATTTCCTGACTTTGTAAACATAATATACTTTTTTTTGGAATATCAATAAATAAGAATTTGTGATGCTAAAAATTATCGACTAGATACGCTCCTGTACTTGGTATCATTACAGTGGATGTCAGGTGTAGATCCACCCATGGCGTTTGTTTACATTTTGACTACATTTTGACGCCGGTGAGTTGCAGTGTGTAGTGAAGCATGTTTAGCAAGTCCTCGTCCTCCAGTGATATAATACTTGTAAGAAACGTACTTCATTTGTCGCCATGGAGGCGAGGATTGGTGATTAGTGATGCGGAAGCATCTCTTCCTGAGGGCGTTTCAGTGTTATAACTTCACCTTTACCGTTAGTTTTCAAGCCAAAATGCATCCGTTCTCCCTTTTCTGTCTACACACTGTGTCTGCTTGTAAGTACTCTGTTTGTGTGCACTGTTGAACATGCTCCTCTGCTCGTAAAGCAGCAATTTCATGACGTGACGACGACGTGGGGCGTGGGGGGAACTGGTACTTTTTAAAGGTGGTATAGTACCGAATATGATTCATTAGTATTGCGATACTACAAACCCCGTTTCCATATGAGTGGGGAAATTGTGTTGGATGTAAATATAAACAGAATACAATGATTAGCAAATCCTTTTCAACCCATATTCAGTTGAATACAAGGACAAGATATTTGATGTTCAAACTCATAAACTTTATTTTTATTTTTTTGCAGATAATAATTAACTTAGAATTTCATGGCTGCAACACGTGCCAAAGTAGTTGGGAAAGGGCATGTTCACCTTTTCTATTAACAACACTCAAAAAACGTTTGGGAACTGAGGAAACTTGTTTTATGTAGAGCTTCAGTCGTTCAACAGTCCGAGGTCTCCGCTGTCGTATTTTACGCCTCATAATGCGCCACACATTTTCGATGGGGACGGGTCTGGACTGCAGGCGGGGCAGGAAAGTACCGGCACTCTTTCTTTACGAAGCCACGCTGTTGTAACACGTACTGAATGTGGCTTGGCATTGTCTTTCTGAAAGAAGCATGAAAAAGATGGCGCTTAGATGGCAGCATATGTTGTTCCAAAACCTGTATGTACCTTTCAGCATTAATGGTGCCTTCACAGATGTGTGAGTTACCCATGCCTTGGGCACTAATGCACCCCCATACCATCACAGATGCTGGCTTTTGAACTTTGCATCGATAGCAGTCTGGATGGTTCGCTTCCCCTTTGGTACAGATGACACGATGTCGAATATTTCCAAAAACAACTTGAAATGTGGACTCGTCAGACCACAGAAATTTTTTCCACTTTGCTTAACTCAATCTTAGATGATCTCGGGCCCAGAGAAACCGGCAGCGTTTCTGGATGTTGTTGATAAATGGCTTTCGCTTTGCATAGTAAAGCTTTAACTTGCACTTACAGATGTATCGACAAACTGTATTTAGTGACAGTGGTTTTCTGAAGTGTTCCAGAGCCCATGTGGTGATATCCTTTAGAGATTAATGTCGGTTTTGATACAGTGCCGTCTGAGGGATCGAAGATCACGGTCATTCAATGTTGGTTTTCGGCCTTTTACGTGGAGTGATTTCTCCAGATTCTCAGAACCTTTTGATGATATTATGGACCGTAGATGATGAAATCCCTAAATTTCTTGCAATTGTACTTTGAGAAACGTTGTTTTTAAACTGTTTAACTATTTGCTCACGAAGTTGTAGACACCGGGGTGTACCTCGCCCCATCCTTTCTTGTGAAAGACAGCATTTTTTGGGAAGCTGTTTTTATACCCAATCATGGCACCCACCTGTTCCCAATTAGCCTGCACACCTGTGGGGTGTTCCAAATAAGTGTTTGATGAGCATTCCTCAACTTTATTGTCACCTTTCCCAACTTCTTTGGCACATGTTGCTGGCATAAAATTCTAAAGTTAATTATTATTTGCAACAAAAAAAAATGTTTATCAGTTTGAACATCAAATATGTTGTCTTTGTAGCATATTCAACTGAATATGGGTTGAAAATGATTTGCAAATCATTGTATTCCGTTTATATTTACATCCAACACAATTCCTCAACTCATATGGAAATGGGGTTTGTATACTATGTAACTTAGATATCGGGTTCCACGATGTAAAGTGCTTTGAGTCACGAGAGAAAAGTGCTATATAAAATATAATTCACTTCACTTCACTACTCTTGAACTTTTTTCCGCGCCGGCTTGTCATTTTAACATCTTCTTGTCGCACGGTCACACGGAACATTGACAGGAAGCGCTAAGACCCTGCATCGAAACCAAGCTCAGACGTAAAAAAAAAAACGCAGTCGACGTCCTTAATCTCGACTTTCGCGGGGGCAACGGCGTCCTCCGCTCGCCGCCCGCTTTCCAGGACGGCGGCGTGACTTAATCATCCAATTTACATTTGGCCTAATCCTGCCAGGACGCCTGGCGAGGGGATAATTGGGACGGCCACCGAAACGCGTTCGTTTTGCCGCTCTGCCTCCGTGAGTCCCCCTCCGAGTGCTTTCGACTATAAATTATGAAGTGTGGATGGAGTCACGCGTGCGGGCTGACACACACGCACACACACACACTCAGTTTAGTGTGGGTCAGAGTGCACACACTGTACACTCAGGCGGCCTATTTCACTCTACTGTATGCTTAGAAGCACTTAGTTTTCTATGTGTGTGTGTGTGTGTGTGTGTGTGTGTGTGTGTGTGTGTGTGTGTGTGTGTGTGTGTGTGTGTGTGTGTGTGTGTGTGCATACAATGTCAGTATTCATCGTGCAGCTTGACATTCCTTCACTCCAGTGCAGGACTGAGAGGCAGCACATATGCACACACAGCCTCGCTCCGACATGCACGTGCTGCTTGAAACGCTGGGTGTGTGTGTGTGTGTGTGTGTGTGTGTGTGTGTGTGTGGGCGGGCGGCCTGCCTCGGCTGCCACAGCGCGTTAATCCGCTCGGCTGCAGATCCCAATCAGGGCGAGGGAAGGAAGAAGAGCGGTGCGGCGGAGGGAACACAAGCGAGCAAAACGCTAAAAGGCCGCTGATGAATAGCTGAGGACAGGAAGGAGAAAGGAAGATGGGCGGAGACGAGGGGCGTGCGGGGTGGGTGGGGGTGGAAGCGTTTTTTTCTCCCGGAGGCGGCTGGAGGAAGGTCGCGGCCGGCTTCACAGCAGGCCGCCGTTACTGTAATTGCACTGTACTAGAATGGAGGGCCGTCCCCATGCCGCGGCCATACATGTGTGTCGATGATATTCAAAATAAAGGCAATCACATAAAAAATGTATTTTCACAGAACATTTACATATTTTGCTTATTGCAATCCAATCAATCAATCAATGTTTATTTATATAGTCCTAAATCACGAGTGTCTCAAAGGGCTGCACAAGCCACAACGACATCGGCGGTGCAGAGCCCACATACGGGCAAGGAAAAACTCACCCCAGTGGGTGAAACCTTGGAGAGGACTGCATATTGTGAGAGTCCAGTCCATATTGGATCCAACATAATAGTGAGAGTCCAGTGTATAGTGGATCTAACATAATAGTGTGAAAGTCCAGTCCATAGTGGATCTAGCATAATAGTGAGAGTCCAGTCCATAGTGGATCTAACATAATAGTGAGAGTCCAGTCCATAGTGGATCAAACATAACATTGTGAAAGTCCAGTCCCTAGTGGATCTAGCATAATAGGGAGAGTCCAATCCATAGTGGATCTAACATAATAGTGAGAGTACAGTCTATAGTGGATCTAACATAATAGTGTGAAAGTCCAGTCCCTAGTGGATCTAGCATAATAGTGAGAGTCCAGTCCATAGTGGATCTAGCATGATAGTGAGAGTCCAGTCCATAGTGGATCTAGCATAATAGTGAGAGTCCAGTCCACAGTGGATCTAACATAATAGTGTGAGAGTCCAGTCCATATTGGATCTAACATAATAGTGAGAGGCCAGTCCATAGTGGATCTAACATAATAGTGAGAGTCCAGTCCATAGTGGATCTAACATAATAGTGTGAGAGTCCATTCCATATTGGATCTAACATAATAGTGAGAGGCCAGTCGATATTGGATCCAACATAATAGTGAGAGGCCAGTCCATAGTGGATCTAACATAACAGTGAGAGTCCAGTCCATAGTTGATCTAACATAATAGTGAGAATCCAGTCCAAATTGGATCTAGCATAATAGGGAGAGTCCAGTCCATATTGGATCTAACATAATAGTTGGAGTCCAGTCTATACTGGATCCTACATAATATTGTGAAAGTCCAGTCCATAGTGAATCTAGCATAATAGTGAGAGTCCAGTCCATAGTGGATCTAACATAATAGTGAGAGTCCAGTCCATAGTGGATCTAACATAATATTGTGAAAGTCCAGTCCCTAGTGGATCTAGCATAATAGGGAGAGTCCAATCCATAGTGGATCTAACATAATAGTGAGAGTACAGTCTATAGTGGATCTAACATAATAGTGAGAATCCAGTACATTTTGGATCTAACATAATAGTGAGAGTCCAGTCCATAGTGGATCTAGCTTGATAGTGAGAGTCCAGTCCATAGTGGATCTAGCATAATAGTGATAGTCCAGTCCATAGTGGATCTAACATAATATTGTGAGAGTCCAGTCCATATTGGATCTAACATAATAGTGAGAGGCCAGTCCATAGTGGATCTAACATAATAGTGAGAGTCCAGTCCATAGTGGATCTAACATAATAGTGTGAGAGTCCAGTCCATATTGGATCTAACATAATAGTGAGAGGCCAGTCGATATTGGATCCAACATAATAGTGAGAGGCCAGTCCATAGTGGATCTAACATAATAGTGAGAGTCCAGTCCATAGTTGATCTAACATAATAGTGAGAATCCAGTCCAAATCGGATCTAGCATAATAGGGAGAGTCCAGTCCATATTGGATCTAACATAATAGTTGGAGTCCAGTCTATACTGGATCCAACATAATATTGTGAAAGTCCAGTCCATAGTGGATCTAGCATAATAGTGAGAGTCCAGTCCACAGTGGATCTAACATAATAGTGTGAGAGTCCAGTCCATAGTGGATCTAACATAATAGTGAGAGTCCAATCCATAGTGGATCTAACATAATAGTGAGAGAGTCCAGTCCATAGTGGATCTAACATAATATTGTGAAAGTCCAGTCCATAGTGGATCTATCATAATAGTGAGAGTCCAATCCATAGTGGATCCAACATAATAGTGAGAGTCCAGTCCATAGTAGATCTAACATAATAGTGAGAATCCAGTCCATAGTGGATCCAACATAATAGTGAGAGTCCAGTCCATAGTAGATCTAACATAATAGTGAGAGTCCAGTCCATAGTGGATCTAACATAATAGTGAGAGTCCAATCCATAGTGGATCTAACATAATAGTGAGAGAGTCCAGTCCATATTGGATCTAACATAATATTGTGAAAGTCCAGTCCATAGTGGATCTATCATATTAGTGAGAGTCCAGTCCGTAGTTGATCTAACATAATAGTGAGAGTCCAGTCCATAGTGGATCTAACATAATAGTGTTAAAGTCCAGTTCATAGTGGATCTAACATAATAGTGTTAAAGTCCAGTCCATAGTGGATCTAACATAATAGTGTGAGTGTCCAATACATAGTGGATCTAACATAATAGTGAGAGTCTCTATTAGATGCAATGGTTTTCTAGTATTGGGACCATGATTTATGTCCTAACCTCCTCATATGGAAGCTACTTTTCCTTGTTGATGTCTCAAGAAGGGTAGAAATACAAGAACACACACACACACACACACACACACACACACACACACATTATTTACTAATCAGCGAGCCCCTCATCACACTGCCATCTGTCCACCTGTACGCCATCTTTCTGACGCTCTATTGTGTTGCCAGGGCGAGTTTGGCCCAGCATATCTCCACGCCGCCCTCCGACTGGCCGCAGCTTTTGACAGGCTCCGCCCCCACACCCACCCACCACCCCATTCCCGCGTGCCTACCCCTATGGTGCTCTCTTTCCCATCTCCTCAACGTCTCCCAAACCACATCGTGAAGTTTGAATTTGAAACGGCGTCTCTTTGTGACGTGAGCCGAAAGAACTTTCAGTTTCAGTTAAGCCCACGACAGTCAACCGTGAATGGGTTCCGCTCCACGTAGTTTCCTTCCTTCCGCCATGAAGGGGGCCAAGAGGTGCGGTGATGCGGCAGATAGGTTGGCACCACCTACAGGACCGGGTAGACCAGGTGTACCCTGCACATCAAGATTCTTCAAAACCAAACCCGACCAGGCGGTTTGGCACACGGAAAAATTTTTGTAGAGTACACAGGTACTAATAGAGTACCACAGTACTAATACATTAAAACAGGTACTGTGTGGGGAAAGGTGTAGCCAGCGCTGCTTGCTGGAGGAAAAGTCACCGCCGCTGTCCGTGGTGCTGAGGACTAGCGCCATTGGGCAGGGGCGGGGCAGGGGCGGGGCATGTGCTGACGGCGAGACACAGCCGGTAGGTGATTAGATTTCACAGGTGAAATTAATCTAATCATCTTTAAGAGTGAGCGGCCAGGTGCAGGAGGAGGAGGGAGTTTGGAGAGTGACTGACAAGTCATGTTCTGAGAGAGAAAACTTTGCATAAAAAATATACGATCATTAAAAACCTCTTTAAACCTGCACGCTGCACTCCTGTGCCGTGTCTTGACAGTGGGACTGCAAGGGAGCGACATCCACAGGTGCTATACTGCCTGGAAAAACACCCGTACTTAGTTTTTTACGGACATTGCTGGTAATAAAAGCCGAGGCGCATGCGAGTCAACACACACACACACACACAGAACACTTACAAGCATATACAGTGTGGAGACAGAAAAGGGAGAAAGGATGTATTTTGGCTTGAAAAAGGTGGAGCTATCAACACTAAAAACTAGAGATGTCTGATAATATCGGACTGCCGATATTATCGGCGGATAAATGCTTTAAAATGTAGTATCAAAAATTATCGGTATCCGTTTCAAAAAGAAAAAGGTATGACTTTTTAAAACGCCGATGTACGGAGTGGTACATGGGTGTAGGGAGAAGTACAGAGCGCCGAAAAAACGTAAAGGCACTGCTTTTAAGGTTGCCTATGTACGGCTATTCACACACACAAGTGAATGCAAGCTATACTTGGTCAACAGCCATACAGGTCACAATGAGGGTGGCCGTATAAACAACTTAAACGCTGTTACAAATATGCGCCACACTGTCAACCCACACCAAACAACAATGACAAACACATTTCGGACGAACAAATACCCAGAACCCCTTGCAGCTCTAACTCTTCCAGGACGCTACAATATACACCCCCCGCTATCCCCTACCACCTCAACCCCGCCGGACTCAACCTCCTCATGCTCTCTCATGGAGAGCATGTCCCAACTTCCAAGCTGCTGTTTTGAGGCATGTAAAAAAAAATGCACTTTTTGACTTCAATAATAAATATGGCATTGCCATGTTAGCATTTTTTTCCATAACTTGAGTTAATTTATTTTCGAATAACTTGTTACATTATTTAATGCCTCCAGCGCGGGCATCACAACAAAATTAGGCATAATAATGTGTTAATTCCATGACTGTATATATCGGTATCGGTTGATATCGGAATCGGTAATTAAGAGTTGGACAATATCGGAATACCGGATATTGGTAAAAAAGCCATTATCGGACATGTTTAGTTGGAATTGGGGGTTAAATCACCCCAAAAAATTAGTCATAATAATGTGTTGATTCCACAACTGTATATATTGGTATCGGTTAATATCGGAATCTGTAATTAAGAGTTAGACAATATCGGATATCGGAAAAAAAGCCATTATCGGACATCTGTAGTTGGAATTGAGGGTTAACTCACCAAAAAATTAGGCAAAATAATGTGTTAATTCCACACTTGTATATATCGGTATCGGTTGATATCGGGATCGGTAATTAAGAGTTGGACAATATTGGATATCGGCAAAAAAGCCATTATCGGACATCTGTAGTTGGAATTGGGGGTTAAATCACCCCAAAAATAGGCAAAATAATGTGTTAATTCCATGACTGTATATATCGGTATAGGTTGATATCGGAATCTGTAATTAAGAGTTGGACAATATCGGAATATCGGATATTGGTAAAAAAGCCATTATCGGACATCTCTGGTTGGAATTGAAGGTTAAATCACCCAAAAAATTAGGCATAATAATGTGTTAATTCCACGAATGTATATATCGGTATCGGTTGATATCAGAATCTGTAATTAAGAGTTGGACAATATCGGATATCGGCAAAAAAGCCATTATCGGACATCTGTAGTTGGAATTCGGGGTTAACCCACCAAAAAAATAGGCAAAATAATGTGTTAATTCCACACTTGTATATATCGGTATCGGTTGATATCGGGATCGGTAATTAAGAGTTGGACAATATTGGATATCGGCAAAAAAGCCATTATTAAACATCTCTAGTTGGAATTGGGGGTAAAATTACCCAAAAAATGAGGCATAATAATGTGTTAATTCCATGACTGTATATATCAGTATCGGTTGATATCGGAATCGGTAATGTAAGAGTTGGACAATATCGGATATCGGCAAAAAAAGCCATTATCGGACATCTGTAGTTGGAATTGGGGGTTAAATCACCAAAAAAATAGGCAAAATAATGTGTTAATTCCATGACCGTATATATCGGTATCGGTTGATATCGGAATCGGTAATTAAGAGTTGGATAATATCGGATATCGGCAAAAAAGCCATTATTGAACATCTCTAGTAGGAATTGGGGGTTAAATCACCAAAAAAATAGGCAAAATAATGTGTTAATTCCACACTTGTATATATCGGTATCAGTTGATATCGGAATCGGTAATTAAGAGTTGGACAATATGGGATATCGGCAAAAAAGCCATTGTTGGACATCTGTAGTTGGAATTGGGGGTTAAATCACCAAAAAAATTAGGCTTAATAATGTGTTAATTCCACGACTGTATATATTGGTATTGGTTGATATCGGAATCGGTAATTAAGAGTTGGATAATATCGGAATATTGGATATTGGTAAATAAGCCATTATCGGACATGTGTGGTTGGAATTAAGGGTTAAAGCACAAAAAAAATTGGCCTAATAATGTGTTAATTCCACGACCTTATATATCGGTATCGGTTGATATCGGAATCTGTAATTAAGAGTCTGACAATATCGGATATCGGCAAAAAATCCATTATCGGACATCTGTAGTTGGAATTCGGGGTTAACTCACCAAAAAAAAAGGCAAAATATTGTGTTAATTCCACACTTGTATATATCGTATCGGTTGATATCGGAATCGGTAATTAAGAGTTGGACAATATCGGATATCGGCAAAAAAGCCATTATAGGACATCTCTAGTTGGAATTGGGGGTTAAATCACCCAAAAAATGAGGGATAATAATGTGTTAATTCTACGACTGTATAAATCGGTATCGGTTGATATAGGAATCGCTAATTAAGACTTGGACAATATCGGAATATCATATATTGGTAAAAAGGCCATTATCGGAAATGTCTAGTTGGAATTGGGGGTTAAATCACAAAAAGGCATAATAATGTGATAATTCCACGACCGTATATATCGGTATCGGTTGATATCGGCATCGGCATTTAAGAGTTGGACAATATCGGATATCGGGGAAAAACTATTATCGGACATCTCTTGTTGGAATTGGGGGTTAAATCACCCCCCAAAAATTGGCCTAATGTGTTAATTCCACGACTGTATATATTGGTATCGGTTGATATCGGAATCGGTAATTAAGAGTTGGACAATATTGGAATATCGGATTATAGGACATCCCTATTTGAAATTGGGGGTTAAATCACCAAAAAAAAAGATTCCTGGGCGCAGCCACCGGTACTGCTCACTGCTCCCCTCACCTCCCAGGGGGTGATCAAGGGTGATGGGTCAAATGCAGAGAATAATTTCGCCACACCTAGTGTGTGTGTGTGTGTGTGTGTGTGTGTGTGTGTGACAATCATTGGCACTTTAACTTAAACTTATAATTGGTCATAGGGCTGCATTACTGAAGTTGTCCACAAGATGGCGACAAAGCAGCATATAAATGAACCCTTAAAATGAACCGAGGCCAGATTTCTGCTTAAACTAACGACGTCTCGCGAACTAAAGTAGTTTGGACCCCGCTGCTTTACACTGTGTTCCTCTCAGTAATATACGTGACATCAATTAACTGAAATATTGATATTTTTTATTTGTGAATCGATATCAGAGCATAAAGACCTGGTATCGGCAGTTTCCACTGTAGTCAGGATTTGATTCAGTGTCGCTCATGCGAGTGAGCACGCTCCGTGTTACTTAAACACGAAGACTCATCACAACAACAAAGCCGTCCCTCCATTGACAAAACGTGGCGTTGGTTCATGTGTGTGCGCGTCGTCACGGAGTCCTTGAGTTGTCCTCATCGTCGCCGCTCGACATTTGTGTTGAAGCGATTCAATCCCAGGCAAGGACATGCCAATTGTGTACATGCCATACCCTCATCTCCCGCTCCTTAATGACCCTTCTATCAATGCACACGTGTTTATATTCCCCGATCCAAAGGAAGTCTCATTACATGGGTTCACGCCCTTCACCTTGCTGTTCTTACCTGATGGGATGCTTGAAGGTTAAGTGGCGGCCGCCGCCGTCCATCACTTCCTGTCGCCTCCTCTTCCTCCTCGCCTGAATTGCACGCGCTTGAGTCATCCACAACTTGCCTTCAGTGGAGACGCACAGCAGGAGTCCATTTTTAATCAGCGCGCTTGTCAATTAGCCGTGGGACGCCGCGCGTTTTTGTGTGTGTGTGTGTGTGTGTGTGTGTGTGTGTGTGTGTGTGTGTGTGTGTGTGTGTGTGTGTGTGTGTGTGTGTGTGTGCGTGTGTGTGTGCGTGCGTGCGTGCGTGCGTGCGTGCGTGCGTGCGTGTGCAACACAGATGTCCAGAATACTGTTTAATTGCGCGATGAAAAGAGACGACTTTAAGCCGCAAATGGTGCTGCGCTAATATGTCCCCTGCAACCCGGGACGTCACGCGCACGCATCATCATTCCGCGACGTTTTCAACAAGAAACTCCGCGGGAAATTTAAAATTGTAATTTAGTAAACTAAAATGTACCCTGCCTTCCGCCCGATTGTAGCTGAGATAGGCGCCAGCGCCCCCCGCGACCCCGAAAAGGGAATAAGCGGTAGAAAATGGATGGATGGAAAAAGGCCATATTGGCATGTGTTGCAATGTTAATATTTCATCATTGATATATAAACTATCAGACTGCGTGGTGGGTAGTAGTGGGTTTCAGTAGCCCTTAAAAGTGCCACTGATAGTCACACACACACTAGTTTTGGCGAAATTATTCTCTCCATTTGACCCATCACCCTTGATCACCCCCTAGTAGGTGAGGGGAGCAGTGAGCAGTGGCGGTGGCCGCGCCCAGGAATAATTTTTGGTGATTTAGCCCTCCAATTCCAAGCGTTGATGCTGAGTGCCAAGCAGAGAGGTAATGGGTCCCAATTTTATAGTCTTTGGTATGACTCGGCCGGGGTTTGAACTCACAACCTACCGATCTCGGGGCAGACACTCTAACCCAGGGGTCACCAACCTTTTTGAAAGCAAGAGCTACTTCTTGGGTACTGATTAATGCGAAGGGCTACCAGTTTGATACACACTTAAATAAATTGCCAGGAATAGCCAATTTGATCAATTTACCTTTAATAAATACATCTATATACTGTATATATATATAAAAAATGGGTATTTTTGTCTGTCATTCCGTCGTACATTTTTTTTCCTTCTACGGAAGGTTTTTTGTAGTGAATAAATGATGAAAAAAACACTTAAATTAATGGTTTAAAAGAGGAGAAAACAGGGGAAAAAAGAAAATTTAATTTTGAAACATAGTTTATCTTCAATTTCGACTCTGCGAAATTAAAAAATCACTGAAAAAAAAAGAGAAAAACTAGCTAATTAGAATCTTTTTGAAACAATTTAAAAAATAATTTATGGAACATCATTAGTAGTTTTTCCTGATTAAGATTAATTTTAGAATTTTGATGACATGTTTTAAATAGGTTAAAATCCAATCTGCACTTCGTTAGAATATATAACAAATTGGACCAAGCTGTATTTCTAACAAAGACAAATCATTATTTTTTCTAGATTTTCCACTACAAAAATGTTAAAATAAATTCAAAAGACTTTGAAATAAGATTTCAATTTGATTCTCAAGATATTCTAAATTTGCCAGAATGTGTTTGAAGAAATATTTCAAAAATATTCTTCATCGAAAAAACAGAAGCTAAAATGAAGAATTAAATTAAAATGTATTTATTATTCTTAACAATAAAAAAAAAAAAAATTACTTGAACATTGATTTAAATTGTGAGGAAAGAAGAGGAAGGAATTTAAAAGGTTAAAAGGTATGTGTGTTTAAAAATCCTAAAATCATTTTTAAGGTTCTCTAAAAATGTCTTTCTGAAAGTTATAAGAAGCAAAGTAAAAACAATAAATACATTTATTTAAACAAGTGAAGACCAAGTCTTTAAAATATTTTCTTGGATTTTCAAATTCTATTTGACTTTTGTCTCTCTTAGAATTAAAAATATCGAGCAAAGCGAGACCAGCTTGCTAGTAAATAAATACAATTTAAATAATAGAGGCAGCTCACTGGTAAGTGCTGCTATTTGAGCTATTTTTAGAACAGGCCAGCGGGCACCGCGTTGGTGACCCCTGCTCTAACCACTAGGCCACTGAGTAGAATTTTTTTTTTTGCAGATTAGAGATTGTGTTTAAAAAGGGACTGTGTGTCTAAATGACTACATAATATGACGTATTTGTGTATTTATGTGTATTACAGTAAACTTTATGTCTATTATATTGGGTGCATATGCTTTCGGCCCCTCCTCCACCCACAGACACAAAGTGAGTGGGAGAGTGTGTAAGGGTTCACTATTGTCTATTTCAGCAACTTAGCTCAAATATTATACGGGCGGATTTTGATTAAACTTTTAGGAAATGTCAAAAATGGGATAAGGAAAAAAATCACCGTTTGGATTAGGGATTTTTCTAGTTTTTAATGGATTTCCGGACCTCAGAAGAAGTCCTTTTTATATTTCCTGGCCACGTTGAAGATGGCTCTCGCGGCAGACCCTCTTTTAACAACACTCAAAAGCTTCTTAACGCCAAAATCTCGTTGAGTTGAATCCTCTAAAAGTAAATGCTTGTGCGCCGCTTCCTGTTTGCAGCAGCGGGCTGACCTATGACCCAGATGCGTCGTAGGTGCACCTCGGTTCATCTTTGAACACTTTGGTTAGACCGGGGGTCGGCAACCCGCTGCTCTTTTGCGCCGCCCTACTGGCTCTCTGGAGCTTTTTCAAAAATGTATGAAAAAATGGAAAAAGATGAGGGGACAAAAAAATTAAATATATATTCTTTGTTTTAATATGGTTTCTGTAGGAGGACAAACATGACACAAACCTCCCTAATTGTTGCAAAGCACACTGTTTTTAATAAACATGCTTCACTGATTGGAGTATTTAGCGAGCGCTGTTTTTTCCTACAAATTTTGGCGATCCTTGAACTCACCGTAGTTTGTTTACATGTATAACTTTATCCGATTTTCTAGGACGTGTTTAATGCCAAATCTTTTTCTGTCTCATTTTGTCCACCAAACTTTTAGCGTTGTGCGTGAATGCAAAAGGTGAGTTTTGTTGACGTTAATGACTTGTGTGGAGCGATAATCAGACATATTTGGTCCCTGCATGATTGCAAGCTAATTGATGATTACATGCTATTTAGGCTAGCTATATGTACGTTTGTACATATTGCATCATTATGCCTCATTTTTAGGTCTATTTGAGCTCATTTAGTTTCCTTTAAGTCCTCTTAATTCAATTTATATCTCATGAGACACTATCTGTATGTTTTTTGCGGCTCCAGACAAATTTGTTTTTGTGTTTTTGGTCCAATATGGCTCAACATTTTGGGTTGCCGACCCCTGGGTTAGACCAAGACTCCTGTTCCTCCGCTTGTGTTCTGGAAATTGCAAAACTTCCTCGGTTTAGTTCATTCCCTTTCCACCTCTGACCCGTTCCCCCGTCGTCGGGGCTAAAATGTTCCATTTTGATATTTCCTGCGTAGGCGCGCACGACTTCAACAGGTCTTGGAGGTGTCCAAACCTTTTCCAGCAAGGGTCGCTTACAGAAAAAAATGTACCACTTTATTACATTTTCCACTTTGAAGATACTAAAACCAACACAATGTAGGTCCAAAGACCACAGTCGTCAGCCTTTTTGCCTTTCAGCGTCCAATATTGAGTTTGAGTTTATTTGGAACATGCAAGCATACAACATGATACAAACCCCGTTTCCATATGAGTTGGGAAATTGTGTTGGATGTAAATAGAAATGGAATACAATGATTTGCAAATCCTTTTCAACCCATATTCAATTGAATGCACTACAAAGACAAGATATATGATGTTCAAACTCCAAAATTTTTTTTTTTTTTGCATATAATAATTAACTTAGAATTTCATGGCTGCAACACGTGCCAAAGTAGTTGGGAAAGGGCATGTTCAGAACTGTGTTACATCTTCTTTTCTTTTAACAACACTCAATAAACGTTTGGGAACTGAGGAAAATAATTGTTAAAGCTTTAAAAGTGGAATTCTTTCCCATTCTTGTTTTATGTAGAGCTTCAGTCGTTTAACAGTCCAGGGTCTCCGCTGTCGTATTTTACACTTCATAATGCACCACACATTTTCGATGGGAGACAGGTCTGGACTGCAGGCGGGCCAGGAAAGTACCTGCACTCTTTTTTTACAAAGCCACGTGCTAAATGTGGATTGGCATTGTCTTGCTGAAATAAGCAGGGCCGCCCATTAAAACGACGGCGCTTGGTTGGCAGCATATGTTGCTGTTTGTACCTTTCAGCATTAATGGTGCCTTCACAGATGTGTAAGTTACCCATGCCTTGGGCACTAATGCACCCCCATACCAAAACACATGCTGGCTTTTGAACTTTGCGTCAATAACAGTCTGGATGGTTCGCTTCCCCTTTGGTCCGGATGACACAATGTCGAATAATTCCCCAAAAAATTTGAAATGTGGACTCGTCAGACCACAGAACACTTTTCCAGTTTGCATCAGTCCATCTTAGATGATCTCGGGCCCAGAGAAGCTGGCGGCGTTTCTGGATGTTGTTGATTAATGGCTTTCGCTTTGCATAGTAGAGCTATAACTTGTACTTACAGATGTAGCGACAAACTGTATTTAGTGACGGTGGTTTTCTATAGTGTTCCTGAGCCCATGTGGTGATATCCTTTAGAGATTGATGTCGGTTTTTGATACAGTGTCGTCTGAGGGAATCGAAGGTTATGGTCATTCAATGTTGGTTTCCGGCCATGCCGCTTACGTGGAGTGATTTCTCCAGATTCTCTGAACCTTTTGATGATATTATGGACCGTAGATGTTGAAATCCTTAAATTTCTTGCAATTGCACTTTGAGAAACATTGTTCTTAAACAGTTTGGCTATTTGCTCACGCAGTTTTGGACAAAGGGGTGTACCTCACCCCATCCTTTTTTGGGAATGACAGAGCATTTTTTTAGGAAGCTGTTTTTATACCCAATCATGGCACCCACCTGTTCCCAATTAGCCAGCACACCTGTGGGATCTTCCAAATAAGTGTTTGATGAGTATTCCTCAACTTTATTTGTATTTATTGCCACCTTTCCCAACTTCTTTGTCACGTGTTGCTGGCATCAAATGTTAAAGTTAATGATTATTTGCAAAAAAAAAAAATGTTTATCAGTTTGAACATCAACTATGTTGTCTTTGTAGCATATTCGACTGAATATGGGTTGAAAATTATTTGCAAATCATTGTATTCTGTTTATATTTACACCTAACACCATTTCCCAACTCATATGGAAACGGGGTTTGTACATGAAAATAAAGAATGTGGGATTTACAATATTAACTACAAACGATAAAACACTGAATATGGACAACATATGAACGTCACACCCCCTCTCCATTGACATATTTTACTATCAAGCGAAACACAACAAAAATGCAACAAACAGCGAAATATTAACGTCAAGGGTAAAAAACAAAACAACAAAAAAAAAACTACGATCTGATACCTCACTAAGCTTTAGAATTTTGTCGTAAAAATCTACCTCCGTGTCTGTCCCTGACTCCCAAATTTCAGGCTGACACTCTTTGGAAACACTCTCCACCCACTCTGCTTGGTGCCTCGTCTGAGCTTCTGTGACCTAGATTACCATAGTAACTAATTAGATTACAATAGTAACTAGTATATCATGCAGAAGCGCAGATTCCGACCATTGACTCTGTATAGTTCAAGACTTGCGGTCATTTGAAAACATCACCGCACATCATTATGGCAGCTGTATTTACGGGTAAATTTGACAGCGACTGCTAGTGCTTTTCTTCCAAGTACCATTATCACTGGGGGACGAGGACTAGCTAGACATGCCACACTACACACCATAGGACTAACCGCTAAACGGGAGCTCTTCAGTGGCGACAGTAACGATATACCAAGTACAGTATCAGTGAACGGTCAATACTACAGTGATAAGATCAATATTTTCATTCAAGTCTTTTTATGTTGTTGTTGTTTCTGTTATTGCAAACTCAAGTAAAACGTTCCATTAGGGACTTGAACCCAGCATTGATTCAACGTTGATTATACATTAATGTCCTTTAAAAAGTGACTTTGGAACAACGTCGCAAAATGGTTGTGTTTTTAAATTGAGACAACGTTGATGTGCAACATTTGGATCCACGTTGTTGGTCGGGAAGTGACCAAAATTCAACAGTCGAATCAACCTGACTAACTTTGACATCTTTTAAACGTCGTCAAAAAGCCTGTTGTTTCAACGTTGTATTTGTGTGGTGGAATATTGGTTGGGAAAATGACCAAATTTCAATGGTCAAATCAATGTTACAACCTGACATTGATTAAAAGTTGCAAAAAGTATGTTTTTTCAATGTTATTTTTGAGTCGTAGAATATTGGATGGGAAATCACCAAATCTCTGTGGTTGAATCAACGTTACAACCTGACATTGATTAAACGTCGCAAAAAGTATGTTTTTTTTCAACGTTATTTTTGAGTCGTAGAATATTGGTTGGGAAATGACCAAATTTCAATGGTCAAATCAACGTCAAGACCCAACATTGGTTAATGGTTGCAAAAAGGATGTTGTTTCAACGTTATTTTTGAGTTGTAGAAATTCAATGGTCAAATCAACGTCGCAACCTGACAGTGATTAAACGTTGCAAAAATCATGTTATTTCAACATAGTATTTGTGTTGTAGAATATTGGTTGGGAAATTACCAAAACTCAATGGTAAAATCAACATCAGAACCCAACTTTGATTAAACGTTCCAAAACTATGTTGTTTCAATGTTATTTTTGAGTTGTAGAATATTGGTTAGGAAATAACCAAATTTCAATGGTCGAATCAACGTCACAACTTGATATTGATTAAACGTTGCAAAAAGTATGTTGTTTTAACGTTGTATTTGTGTTGTGGAATATTGGTTGGGAAATGACCAAATTTCAGTGGTCAAATCAACGTGAGAACCCAACATTGATTAAATGTCGTCCAAAAGAATGTTGTTTTAATATGATTTTTCAGTTGGAGAATTTGGGAAGTGACAAAATGTCAATGGTCAAATCAACGTCACAACCTGACATTGAATGAACGTTGTCAAAAAGCAATTTTTTTCAACGTTGTATTTGTGTTGGTTGGGAAATGACCAAATTTCAATGGTCAAATCAACGTCACAATCTGATATTGATTAAACTTTGCAAAAATCATGTTGTTTCAATGTTATTTTCGTGTTGTAGAATATTGGTTAGGAAATAATCAAATTACAATGGTCAAATCAACCTCACAACCTGACATTGATTAAACGTTGCAAAAAATATGTTGTTTCAATATTGTATTTGTGTTGTAGAATTTAGGTTGCGAAATGACCAAATTTCAATGGTCAAATGCACGTGAGGACCCAGCATTGATTAATGGTTGCAAAAAGTATATTGTTTCAACGTTATTTTTGAGTTGTAGAATATTGGTTGGGAAATACCCAAATTTCAATGGTCAAATCCACGTCACAACCTGACATTGAATGAACGTTGTCAAAAAGCATGTTCTTTCAGCGTTGTATTTTTTTTTTGTAGAATATTGGTTGGGAAATGACCGAATTTCAATGGTCAAATCAACGTCAGAACCCAGCATTGATTAAATGTCATCCAAAGCATGTTGTTTCAACGTTATTTTATAGTTGTAGAATATTGGTTGGGAAATAACTAAATTTCAATGGTCAAATCAACGTCAGGACCCAACATTGATTAATGGTTGCAAAAATATGTTGTTTCAACGTTATTTTTGAGTTGTAAAAATTCAGTGGTCAAATCAACGTCACAACCTGAGAGTGATTGAACGCTGCAAAAATTATGTTATTTCAACGTTGTATTTGTGTTGTAGAATATTGGTAGGGATATGACCTAAATTCAAGCGTCAAATCAACGGCAGAACCCAACATTGATTAAATGTCATCAAAAAGCATTTTGTTTCAGCGTTGTATTTTTTTTGTAGAATATTGGTTGGGAAATGACTGAATTTTAATGGTCAAATCAACGTCAGAACCCGACATTAATTTAATGTCATTAAAAAGCATGTTGTTTCGACGTTATTTTTGAGTTGTAGAATATTGGTTGGGAAATACCCAAATTTCAATGGTCAAATCCACGTCACAACCTGACATTGAATGAACGTTGTCAAAAAGCATGTTCTTTCAGCGTTGTATTTTTTTTTTGTAGAATATTGGTTGGGAAATGACCGAATTTCAATGGTCAAATCAACGTCAGAACCCAGCATTGATTAAATGTCATCCAAAGCATGTTGTTTCAACGTTATTTTATAGTTGTAGAATATTGGTTGGGAAATAACTAAATTTCAATGGTCAAATCAACGTCAGGACCCAACATTGATTAATGGTTGCAAAAATATGTTGTTTCAACGTTATTTTTGAGTTGTAAAAATTCAGTGGTCAAATCAACGTCACAACCTGAGAGTGATTGAACGCTGCAAAAATTATGTTATTTCAACGTTGTATTTGTGTTGTAGAATATTGGTAGGGATATGACCTAAATTCAAGCGTCAAATCAACGGCAGAACCCAACATTGATTAAATGTCATCAAAAAGCATTTTGTTTCAGCGTTGTATTTTTTTTGTAGAATATTGGTTGGGAAATGACTGAATTTTAATGGTCAAATCAACGTCAGAACCCGACATTAATTTAATGTCATTAAAAAGCATGTTGTTTCGACGTTATTTTTGAGTTGTAGAATATTGGTGGGGAAATAACTAAATTTCATTGGTCAAATCAACTTCAGGACCCAACATTGATTAATGGTGGCAAAAAGTATGTTGTTTCAAACTTGTATTTGTGTTGTGGAATATTGGTTGGGAAATGACCTAATTTCAATGGTCAAATCAACGTCAAGACCCAACATTGATTAATGGTTGCAAAAAGTATGTTGTTTCAACGTTATTTTTGAGTTGTCGAAATTAAGTGGTCAAATCAAAGTTGCAACCTGACAGTGTTTAAACGTTTCAAAAATCATGGTATTTCAACATAGTATTTGTGTTGTAGAATATCTGTTGGGAAATGACCACAATTCAATGGTCAAATCAACATCAGGACACAACATTGATTAAATGTCCTCAAAAAGCATGTTGTTTCAACGTTATATTTGTGTTGTGGGATATTGGTCGGGAACTGACCAAATTTCAGTGGTCAAATCAACGTCAGGACCCAACATTGATTAATGGTTGCAAAAAGTATGTTGTTTCAACGTTATTTTTGAGTTGTAAAAATTCAGTGGTCAAATAAACGTCACAACCTGACATTGAATGAACGTTGTCAAAAAGCATGTTGTTTCAATGTTGTATTTGTATTGTAGAATATTGGTTGGGAAATGATTAAATTTCAATGGTCAAATCAACGTCACAACCTGACATTGACTCAACGTTGTCAAAAAGTATGTTGTTTCAACGTTATTTTTGAGTTGCCGAATGTAGGTTGGAAAATGACCAAAATTCAATGGTCATGTCAACGTCACAACCTGACATTGAATCAACGTTGTGAAAAAGTATGTTGTTTCAAAGTTATTTTTGAGTTGCCGACTAAAGGTTGAAAAATGACCAAAATTCAATGGTCATATCAACGTCACGACCTGACATTGAATCCACGTTGTCAAAAAGTATGTTGTTTCTGCGTTGTATTTGTGTTGTAGAATATTGGTTGGGAAATGACCAAATTTTAATGGTCAAATCAACGTCACAACCTGACACTGAATCAACGTTGTCAAAAAGTATGTTGTTTCAACGTTATTTTTGAGTTGCCGAATATAGGTTGGAAAATGACCAAAATTCAATGGTCATATCAATGTCACAACCTGACATTGAATCAACGTTGTCAAAAAGCATGTTGTTTCGGCGTTGTCTTTGTGTTGTAGAATATTGGTTGGGAAATGACCAAATTTTAATGGTCAAATCAACGTCACAACCTGACATTGAATCAACGTTGTCAAAAAGTATGTTGTTTCAACGTTATTTTTGAGTTGCCGAATATAGGTCGGAAAATGACCAAAATTCAATTGTCAAATCAACGTCACAACCTGACATTGAATCAACGTTGTCAAAAAGTATGTTGTTTAAACGTTATTTTTGAGTTGCCAACTATAGGTTGGAAAATGACCAAAATTCAATGGTCATATCAATGTCACAACCTGACATTGAATGAACGTTGTCAAAAAGCATGTTGTTTCAGCATTATTTTTGAGTTGCTGAATATAGGTTGGAAAATGACCAAAATTCAATGGTCATATCAACGTCACAACCTGACATCGAATCAACGTTGTCAAAAAGCATGTTGTTTCAGCGTTGTATTTGTGTTGTAGAATATTGGTTGGGAAATTACCAAATTTTAATGGTCAAATCAATGTCACAACCTGACATTGAATGAAGGTTGTCAAAAAGTATGTTTTTTCAACGTCATTCTTGAGTTGCCGAATATAGGTTGGAAAGTGACCGAAATTCAATGGCCATATCAACGTCACAACCTGACATTGAATGAAGGTTGTCAAAAAGTATGTTGTTTCAACGTTATTTTTGAGTTGCCGACTATAGGTTGGAAAATGACCAAAATTCAATGGTCATATCAATGTCACAGCCTGACATTGAACAAACGTTGTCAAAAAGCATATTGTTTCAACGTTATTTTTCAGTTGTAGAATATTGGTTGGGAAATGACCACATTTCAATGGTCAAATCAAATAAAAGTAAGGTTTCTCAGTTGGAAAATTAAGTATCTTGTCTTTGCATTCTATTCAATTGAATATAAGTGTAAATATTGACCGTCTGTGTTAGTTTTGGATTATTTTGGGTGGGAAATGACTGTCCCATCACTTCTATTCTGCTATTTTACTGCAAATTTCCGACTTTGTGGAATATCTTTGGTCTCGTTTGGAGTCGTGATCATTTCTACTCTGCAAGGTGGCTGCTTTTATAATCCCTTGATTGGTTGATTTATTGATTGATTGATTGATTGATTGATTGATTGATTGATTGATTGATTGAGAATTTTATTAGTAGATTGCACAGTACAGTACATATTCCGTACAATTGACCACTAAATGGTAACACCCCAATAAGTTTTTCAACTTGTTTAAGGGGGCGATTGCACGAATGAGAGGCCTGTGGATCGTTTTAAATCTTGGCGTTTTGGTTGTCGTTTATATGGAATGGCGGGTCCATGGTACCGTGTCCCGGTCGGGGACGGGTTCGCCACACGTGTGAGGCGCCGGTGCTTGTTGATAAAAAGTCCTCGTCCCAGCAAATGTGTGTAAAATGTGCTTCCTCCTCTCTGACTGCCTCAGACGTTGCGAAAGAAAGGCTTTAACGGCTGCAACAGCCCCGAGCCCGACGGCGACGACTCCATCGACCAAAGTCCGCTAAACGACGACAAGTACCGCAAGACCGAGGACCTGGACAGCCTCTTCAAGCGCTACGGCGTGAGTACCGTCACACTCTTGTCACCTTGTCTAACCCCGCCTCTCTTCTTCTTCTTCTTCTCCTTCTTCTTCTTCTTCTTCTATCCACCTCTTCCTCCTCCTCCTCCCCTCTTCTTCTGTTGCCGGGGCAATGAAGGCTCTGAACAAGAAAGAGCACCGGGACTCTGAGAGCCCGGACCCCGAGGAGCCCTTCTCCCTCACGCCCCGCACTGAGGAGAAATACAAAAAAATTGACGAGGAGTTTGATAAAATGATGCAGAACTATAGGCTGTCAGTGAGTACCGCCATGCCTCTGTGTCACCCCGCCCCTTACCCCCGCCCCTCCTCTTCATGCTGCCTTCCGCCGCTGACCGGGTTTCCGGCGGGGGGTTTTCGGACTGCCGAGGGCGGCTGCTGACTACTCACAGAGCACTGGCATTCACCATCCTCACTCCCCCCCCGTCCTGGTCCACGTAACCCCTCACCCGGCACATCACCCCGCTAACGGTGTGTGACTGACACCCCCGCAGCGGTCCTCTCTTTATGAACTTACTCTTATTATCCCCCCCGAGTACGGCGGGACCCCCCAAGCCTTTTTGAACGCAGCCATCAGCCAAGTCTTGGCGTGTGCACCAAGTCCAGGAAGGGTGCGGGTCTATGGCCCAACCAACGTTTCGATTGCGATTCCCGGAGTGACGATTTGATTCAGAATCGATTCTTATTTAAACGCAATTCTCGATTCAAACCGATTTTCACAAAGTATTCTTTGGTATATAATAATCATTACGAAGCATTTTTTTTTAATCAGGTTATAGGTTAGAAAAGCTCCTACCGGTTGCATGGCGATAACCTAAAAAGAATAGAATAGAAGAAGGGACTTTATTGTCATTATATTTGCATATAACGAGATTAAGGACAACCGAAAATGGATGGATGGATTGATGGGTATTCTTATTTTGAATTTTTGTCTTTAAAATATGTATTTTGTTTGCTATTTTTGTAAAAAAATAAAAAAATTAAAAAAAAAAAACATTTAAAATAATAAGGTTGGATCAATATTGCGATTCAGATCAACATCGGTTTTTAGGGAGTTTTTTTTGTGCACCCTTAAAATCCACTTTACCTTTTTTTTAAACATGTCATTGTAAATCAGGGGTCAGCAGCCCAAAATGTTGAAAGAGCCATATTGGACCAAAAATTTAAAAAAAAAAAAAAAAAAATCTGTATATACCGGTAGTGTGAGTTTTTGTAAAAAAAACTGTCATTGTTCCAAAAATAATAATGCATCAAACTCAATATGCATTTTTGTTGTTGTTGTTTTTTTCCATTATAAACTTATTTTAATTTTATTTATTTTTTAAACAAAAATGAGCATAAAACATTTTAAAAAAAACATTATGAATATATAAAAATGCTGCATCTATAAATAGGTTGAAAGCTGCTAAAGAATGTAAAGTGTTAAACGTTTATAAAAATAACAATATATGACCTACTTATAACACTTTCTTGAGTGCATCCCTTTTTTTCAGCTAAGAAGGTACTTTATAAGGTGTGAGTTTTTTGGGGGGGAAAACTGTCATTGTTCCAAAAATAATAATACATCAAACTTAATATGCGATTTTTCTTTTTTTTTTTCTTTCCCCCCTTAATAAACTTTTTTTATTTATTTAAAAATGTTGCATCTATGCATAGGTTGAAAGCTGCTGAAGAATTTAAAGCATTAAAAGTAATATATATATATATATATATATATATATATATATATATATATATATATATGCTAAATTTTTATAAATCCACTATCCATAATGTTTTTTTTTTTAGGTTTTATGCTTATTTAAAAAAAAAAGTTTATATATATATATATATATATATATATATATATATATAGACTTAGACAAACTTTAATGATCCACAAGGGAAATATATGACTTACTTATAAGACTTCTTTGAGTTTAGGAGGATTAAAACCTTTTAAGGCCCAAGCTGTACGTTTACATGCTTTTTTTTTTTTCTTTTTGCTATTTGGGCTTATTGGACCCTAATTAGTATAAAAACTAGGAATCATCTTTTGATATGATGTACTTAGTCCATAAGTACGTGTACTTCATGAGTAGAGACATGCTAATTCTTATTTGTACACCTTTTCCCCCCAAATTCCATTGTATGTTATACTCCTCTGACACCACCAGATGGCAGTATAAGTGGCCATTAGACCTTAATTCAATAATGTACACAATTATGGAAATAAAATCTAAAAAGGTGCTGTCCACGCATGAGGCCAACTAAAGCCTTTAGAGTTAAAGCCATTTTAAAAGTAACCATCAGGTGTGAGAGTAATAAACATCATCCTCCGCTGTCACACGGGTTGTCATGGCAACTGAAGAGCAAACCTTTATTGTTCAAACAAACACCTCGGGTTTACGCCCTCCAGCCGGCAATTTGTAACTCGCAAAGCACAATCCACGGACCAGGCGTGCGGTTGTCGTGGCGATGTTGCCGACCAGACGCGCTTCGGGACGTGACCCGCCTCCGCCACCTCCTGTCAGGACGGTGCTGCCGCGATGCATGTCTCTCCGTATTGCCATCGACGTCGTTTTTTTAACGAGCGCCGCTCAATTTACGAGCCGGCTTCCCATTGGCCATCATCGCTCACATTGAGTGCTTTTATTCCGACATTCAAGTCTGTGGTCTTCTACCTCAGAGGAGTGACCTCAGACAATGCAGTCCAGGGGGCCACTTGCGGCCTGCTGCTAGATTTTCATTGGCTCACAACACGTTTCAAAGGCAATGATGAAAAAAATGTCTGAGAACCGATGTATATGACTTTTAGGAACACTCATGCAAGACCTCACAATAATGTCTGACTGCTAAACACGTTATGACAGACCGCCCTAAAAAATGAAATGTAATTGGATTTTTTTTTTTTACAGAACGAGACACCCAGAAATGTTATGTATAAATGTATTTATTTATGTATGTATGATGTATGTTATTTATTTATGTATGTATATATGTATGTAAGTATAGATGTATCTTATGTGTAGATGTATGTTATGTATACTGTAGATGTATGTATTTATGTATGAATGTTTTGTATGTATGTATGTATAGATGTGTGTATGTATAGATGTATGCTATGTATAGATGTATGGTATGTATAAATGTATGTATGTATATATGTATGTTATGTATAGATATTTGTATGTACAAATGTATGTTATATATATGTATGTATAGAGATGTATGTTATGTATAAATGTATGTATGTATATATGTATGTTAAGTATAGATTTATGTATGTATAAATGTATGTTATGTATAGATGTATGTATAGAGATGTATGTTATGTATAGATGTATGTTGTGTATAACTGTATGTATGTATATATGTATGTTATGTATAGATGTATGTATGTATAAATGTATGTTATGTATAAATATATGTTATGTATAGATGTATATATAGAGATGTATGTTATGTATAGATGTATGTTGTGTACAAATGTATGTATGTATATATATATGTTATGTATAGATGTATGTATAACTGTATGAGATGTATGTTGTGTATAAATGTATGTATGTATATATGTATGTTATGTATAAATGTATGTGTGATGTATAAATGTATGTATGTATGTATAGATGTATGTTATGTATAGAATTACGTTATGCATGAATGTATGTATGTAAATATGTATGATATGTGTAGATATATGGTATGTATAAATGTATGTATGTATAGATGTATGTTTTGTATAAAAGTATGTATGTATAGATGTATGTTATGTATAGATGTATGTATTTGTGTATGTATAGATGTATGTGATGTATAGATGTATGTATGTATCGATGTATGTTAAGTATAGATGTATGTATTTATGTAAGTATACATGTATGTTCTGTATAGATGCATGTATGTGTAAATGTATGTTATGTATAGATGTATGTACTGTATGTATAGATGTATGTTATGCATAAATCTATGTATGTATAGATGTATGTTGTGTATATATGTATGTATAGATGCATGTATGTATAGATGTATGTTATCTATATGTATGTGTATAGATATATGTAAGTATACATGTATGTTATGTATAGATGTATTTGTGTAAATGTATGTACTGTATGTATAGATGTACGTATAGATATATGTATGTATTTATGTATGTATAGATGTATGTAAATATAGATGTATATGTATATATGTATGTATAGATGTATATTGTGTATATATGTATTTATAGATGCATATATGTATGTATGTTATGTTATGTATGTACTGTATGTATAGAGATGTATGTTATGTATTTATGTACAGTATGTATCAATGTATGTTATGTATAGATGTATATATGTATAGATGTAATTATGTATGTATGTTAGGTATAGATGTATGTATTTATGTATGTATAGATATTTGTTATGTATAAATGAATTTATGTATGTATAGATAGGTATTTGGGTTCTGTTTATTAGAACTTTGTCCTGCTAATTCTTCGTAGGTTTGAAAGACGGTGAATAGAAAATTAATTTTGATAACAGTTTCATTTCATTCAAGACCGCAGGTCAAATAAAAGTGAAAAACAACTTTAAAATGTTCTTAACCACCAAATGTAAACACAAGATAACGCACTTAACCTTGCAACTTCATATTTATCAACCTTTAACCTTCTTAGCATCATTTTACTGACTTTTTACAGGTGTTGTCACAAAAATTCCAAGGGCAGCATCAAATGTACTTAAAAAGAAATATGTGTTTCCTCGGTAATGATGGACTTTTAATGAAGCTCGTGAACAAACTCATCAAAAGGTCGTGGTTTAGTTTGATAGAGGAGCTTCTCCCTCAAACTTTACTCTCTTCTGCTGCGCCGGCGTCCTCCCGGGAACTGAAGTGGGTTCCGTGCAGGCAATACCAGAACACGCCATCATATTGGCCCACATTCTTTATATAGAAGTCCTGCTTTTACTGGCGCCACGCCGACAACTGGGTCACGGAGCGGGACAGCCCGAAAGGTCCTTGGCCCTCGGTCTACTTTTTTCGAATGCAAGAGTTAGATGGTTCCATCTGGTGGATGGAAACGTGCACGCTGCGAAAAGGCACCAAAGTCCCCTTTTAAAAGTGGAACCTGGCATGTGTGTGAAAGGAGACCAGGGATTATTGGCCCTCCGCTAAATCACTTTGCATGCCAAAGTGTGTGTGTGTGTGTGTGTGTGTGTGTGTGTGTGTGTGTGTGTGTGTGTGTGTGTGTGTGTGTGTGTGTGTGTGTGTGTGTGTGTGTGTGTTGTTTGTTGTCGGAAGAGTTAATTTCCAAAGCTCCTTCCCCAGCCCCAAAATAAATCACATTGTCACTGGAAGTGAGACCTACTAACTGCTCAATTATCATTTCTTAGTAAGTCACTTATTTGTTAGTATGATGATGCTCCGATCTTAATTTGGTATAAAACTCTAAGCTATGCATGGTAATGCTAAGCATTAGCATTACCATGTAAGATGTAGCATTAGTAGTAGGACGTAGCATTAGCATGTAAGTTGTAGAATTAGACGTAGTATGTATTATTAGCATGTAAGTTGTAGCATTAGCATGTAAGTTGTAGAATTAGAAGTAGGATGTAGCATTAGCATGTAAGTTGTAGAATTAGACGTAGTATGTATTATTAGCATGTAAGTTGTAGAATTAGAAGTAGGATGTATCATTAGCATGTTTGATGTAGCATTAGCATGTAAGTTGTAGAATTAGACATAGTATGTATTATTAGCATGTAAATTGTAGGATTAGCATGTAAGTTGTAGAATTAGAAGTAGGATGTAGCATTAGCATGTTTGATGTAGCATTAGCATGTAAGTTGTAGAATTAGACGTAGTATGTATTATTAGCATGTAAATTGTAGAATTAGAAGTAGGATGTAGCATTAGCATGTGGGATGTAGCATTAGCATGTAAGTTGTACAATTAGAAGTAGGATGTAGCATTAGCAGTAGGACTTAGCAATAGCAGTAGGGTGTGGCTTTAGAGGCGGGATATTAGGTTAGCATGTAGCATTAGTGTTAGCAGGTGGATGAAGTGAAGAGCTAGCCATTACTTGACTGAATAAAGGTGAGGCATGTAGCATGAGCAGGTGGGCGGGGCTAGATTACATCACTCAGGTGTGACAAAACTCTTCCTGTTTGGGTTTTTGGTGTGACAGTTCCCCCCCAGGCTTTGTTTGCTCTGCCGCTGCTCAGCTAACTCACACCCGTCTCTGACTCAAAAATGTTTGTGTTTCATTTCCGAGAAAGCATCCTCTAAGCTCCGCCCCCTCTCTGTCTTCTTCCTTCTTTGTCCCGCCCAGTCTGCCCTCCCGCAGCCCACCTTCTCCATGCCCGTGACCGTGCCCGTGTCCAACCAGAGCGCCCCGCCGCCCGCCGCCCTCCAGTTCAGCAACAGCCCGGGTGGCGCCCTGGTCAGCACCGCCTCCTACGTCACCTCCGCCCTCACAGACCCCCGCCTCCTGTCGCCGCAGCAACCGGCCCTGCAGAGGAACGCCGTCTCCCCGGGACTACCACAGCGACCCGCCAGCGCAGGTAACATTTCCTTCGCCTTCAACTTCCCCACTTTTTTTAACTCGCTGACAGCTTTCGACTCGTTTGGTGACGAGGTCGGCGCGCGTGGAAACATCCGCCGTAGCGTCGACATCACAAAAGCCTCTCTTCAAAAAAGAGCGGCGTGCTGTGAAGTGACACCCACATGCTTTGATTGACAGCTCCTCTTTCTGGAGACAAAACCACTTCCATCACCTAAAAAAAAAAAATGTTTTTGAATCCCTCGCTTGTTTACTGCCGTCACGTCACGTTTCCACGGCCACTTCATTAGGTACACCTTCAAAGCCAGCCTGCCGATGTTGACTTTGATTGACAGCCGGCTATTTGTTTATCTGTTATTTTGTTTGCTAAATATTTTTGTTATTCTGTAAACGCTTCAATATACACCCCGGAATCTAATATTTAATTACTGCACGCGTACTACAGGTGCAATCAAAGTTGCAAGTTGAAGAGTGTAGATGACAGTAGGGTGTGCTGTTTTGGATTTTTGTTGCGCCCCAGAAAGTGTTAACGCTGTAAGTGTTGTACTTACTAAGCAATTACAGTTACTATTACAGTCGCAAGTCCAAGAGGGTAGGTGGCAGTAGTGTATAGTTTGGGGTGTGCTGATTTGTTTTCGTTGTGCCCCAGAAAGTGTTACCACTGCAAGTATTGCACTTATTAAACGGCAGCTGTTTGACTCTAACCCGCATCTTAGTTGTAGTTTTCATCAACAATTTGGGAGGTGTTGAAACGCCTTGTAAAGTTGCTAATGCTAACCAGTAGCATGTCAATCGTAAAGCCAATGTACCTTAGCAACAAGCTATTTTTTAATAAAATAACGTTTTTTTTGTGTGCAAAATTTGCAAATGAGCTAAGATAATAACTACTGTCTAGTTGTTACATCTTGTTTCAATATCTCATTTACAGTAAGATTAAGATGCAATTACAGTTGCAAGTCCAAGAGGGTAGATGACAGTAGTGTGTAGTTGAGGGTGTGCTGTTTTGGATTTTTGTAGCGCCCCAGAAAGTGTTAACGCTTTAAGTGTTGTACTTACTAAGCAATTACAATTGCTATTACAGTTGCAAGTCCAAGAGGGTAGGTGGCAGTAGTGTATAGTTTGGGGTGTGCTGTTTTGTTTTCGTTGCGCCCCAGAAAATGTTACCACTGCAAGTACTGCACTTATTAAACGGCAGATGTTTGACTCTAACCTGCATCTTTGTTGTAGTTTTCAGCAACAATTTGGGAGGTGTTGAAACACCTTGTAAAGTTGCTAATACTAATCAGTAGCATGTCAATCGTAAAGCAAATGTATCCTAGCATCAAGCTATTTTTTAATAAAATAAAAAATGTTTGTGTGCAAAATTTGCAAATGAGCTAAGATAATAACTACTGTCTAGTTGTCATATCTTGTTTCAATATCTCATTTACAGTAAGATTAAGATGCAATTACAGTTGCAAGTCCAAGAGGGTAGATGACAGTAGTGTGTAGTTGAGGGTGTGCTGTTTTGGATTTTGTGGCGCCCCAGAAAGTGTTAACGCTGTAAGTGTTGTACTTACTAAGCAATTACAATTGCTATCACAGTTGCAAGTCCAAGAGGGTAGGTGGCAGTAGTGTATAGTTTAGGGTGTGCTGTTTTGTTTTTGTTGCGCCCCAGAAAGTGTTACCTCTACAAGTATTGCACTTATTAAACGACAGCTGTTTGACTCCAACCCGCGTCTTTGTTGTAGTTTTCATCAACAATTTGGGAGGTGTTGAAACACCTTGTAAAGTTGTTAATGCTAATCAGTAGCATGTCAATCGTAAAGCCAATGTATCTTAGCATTAAGCTATTTTTTAATAAAATATCTTTTTTGTGTGTGCAAAATTTGCAAATGAGCTAAGATAATAACTACTCTCTAGTTGTCACATCTTGTTTCAATATCTCATTTACAGTAAGATTAAGATGCAATTACAGTTGCAAGTCCAAGAGGGTAGATGATAGTAGTGTGTAGTTGAGGGTGTGCTATTATGGTTTTTGTTGTGCCCCAGAAAGTGTTAACTCTGTAAGTGTTGTACTTACTAAGCAATTACAGTTGCTATTACAGTTGCAAGTCCAAGAGTGTAGGTGGCAGTAGTGTATAGTTTGGGGTGTGCTGTTTTGTTTTCGTTGCGCCCCAGAAAGTGTTACCACTGCAAGTATTGCACTTATTAAACAGCAGCTGTTTGACTCCAACCCACATCTTAGTTGTAGTTTTCATCAACAATTTGGGAGGTGTTGAAACGCCTTGTAAAGTTGCTAATGCTAATCAGTAGCATGTCAATAGTAAAGCCAATGTATCTTAGCATCAAGCTATTTTTTAATAAAATAACTTTTTTGTGTGCGCAAAATTTGCAAATGAGCTAAGATAATAACTACTGTCTAGTTGTCACATCTTGTTTCAATATCTTATTTACAGTAAGATTAAGATGCAATTACAGTTGCAAGTCCAAGTGGGTAGATGATAGTAGTGTGTAGTTGAGGGTGTGCTATTATGGTTTTTGTTGTGCCCCAGAAAGTATTAACACTGTAAGTGTTGTACTTACTAAGCAAATACAGTTGCCATTACAGTTGCAAGTCCAAGAGGGTAGATGGCAGTAGTGTATAGTTGAGGGTGTGCTGTTTTGGTTTTTGTTGCGCCCCAGAAAGTGTTAACACTGTAAGTGTTGTACTTATTAAGCAGCAGCTGTTTGACGGTAACGCGCGCCTTAGTAGTAGTTTTTATCAACAAGTTGGGAGGTGTGGAAACGCCAAGGAAAGTCGCTAATGCTAATTAGTAGCATGTCAACGGCAAAGCCATTGTATCTTAGCATCAAGCTATTCTATAATAAAATGTCTTTTTTGCAAAATTTGCAAATGAGATAAGATCATGACTACTGTCTAGTTGTCATATCTTGTTTCAATATCGCATTTACAGTAACATTAAGATGCAATTACAGTTGCAAGTCCAAGAGGGTAGATGGCAGTAGTGTGTAGTTTATTGTGTGAAGTCTTTTTTTTGCGCCCCAGAAAGTGTTAACACTGCAAGTATTGCACTTATTAAAGCAGCAGCTGTTTGATTGTAACGTGCATTTTATTAGCAGTTTTCATTATTAAATTCGAAGGTGTTGAGATCGCCATGTAAAGTTACTAATGCTAATCAGTAGCATGTCAAGGGTAAACCCAATGTATCTTAGCATAAAGCTATTTTATAATAAAATTCCTTTTTTTTTTTTGTGATGAAGAGCGGTGGGAAACATTATAAAGAACAGTAAATAAACACACAATAATGCGTCATGCCCTTTTTTGGAGAGCCTCTTACCCCACGTGTACCTAATGAAGCGGCCATCGAGTGCACTTAAGGCGTCGTTCAATCAGTGATTATCGTGCGGATGAAAATTTTGTGCGGTTTAACATTCAGCCCGTCTAATTGCCATTCGAGCGCCGGACCGGAGCACTTTATTCAAGCACACACTTGATTTAGGTGATTAAAAAATGTGCGGCTGAGTAGTGCTCCTCGCGCTCGCCATGTTCACGGCGTCTCTCCTCCTCCCCAGGTGCTCTCCTTGGAGGAGATCTGGGAAACTCCAACGGGGCGTGTCCTAGTCCAGTCCGTAAGTAAAGTGCCTCTATCTCTCTCACACGCACACACACACACACTCGTAGACACATGTATACACACACACACACACACACACACACGTACACCTGTTGACAGGCGACAGCTGAGGGTCACACAGTCCAGAGGACAGAATGTGACAGAGGGACAAGAGTGGGGGTGTAGTTTGATTTGTAAAAAAAAAGTCAACTTTGCTTGGAAGTTGTTGTTTTGGAGTGTCAGCGAACTGATGTTTGTCGGTATCATCTGTTTTTTTTCTTCTTAAGTGCTCATGGAAACACACTCGAGACATCGGAATCAAGACAAAATGACAGCAGTTTGATCCAATTATCCATTTCCAACACATTTATGTTAGTATCGCGTTAGTATTAGGTGAGTATTGGAGGTGTCTTAAAAAAATAAAATTTTAGAGTGAAGTGCGATTCTTAATAATTTAAAAAAATTAAAAAATATGTTTTCTATACATATACACACATATATATATATATATATATATATATATATATATATATATATATATATATATATATATATACACTTATTTATATATTTGTATATATATATACATATACATATATATATAGATGTATATATACATACACATCTATATATACATATATATATGTGTGTGTGTGTATCTATATATGTGTGTGTATATATATATATATATATATGTATGTATACTGTATATGTATATATACAAACCCCGTTTCCATATGAGTTGGGAAATTTTGTTAGATGTAAATATAAACAGAATACAATGATTTGCAAATCCTTTTCAACCCATATTCAATTGAATGCACTACAAAGACAACATATTTGATGTTCAAACTCATAAACCTTATTTTATTTTTTTGCAAATAATAATAATTAACTTAGAATTTCATGGCTGCAACACGTGCCTAAGTAGTTGGGAAAGGGAATGTTCACCACTGTGTTACATCACCTTTCTTTCAACAACACTCAAACGTTTGGGAACTGAGGAAACTAATTGTTGAAGCTTTGAAAGTGGAATTCTTTCCCATTCTTGTTTTATGTAGAGCTTCAGTCGTTCAACTGTCCGGGGTCTCCGCTGTCGTGTTTTACGCTTCATAATGCGCCACACATTTTTGATGGGAGACAGGTCTGGACTGCTGGCGGGCCTGTAAAGTACCCGCACTCTTTTTTTATGAAGCCACGCTGTTGTAGCACGTGCTGAATGTGGCTTGGTATTGTGTTGCTGAAATAAGCAGGGGCGCCCTTGAAAAAGACGGCGCATAGATGGCAGCATATGTTTTTCCAAAACCTGTATGTACCTTTCAGCATTAATGGTGCCTTCACAGATGTGTAAGTTACCCATGCCTTGGGCACTAATGCACCCCCATACCATCACGGATGCTGGCTTTTGAACTTTGCGTCGATAACGTTCGCTTCCCCTTTGGTCCGGATGACACGATGTTGAATATATCCGAAAAGAATTTGAAATGTGGACTCGTCAGACCACATAACACTTTTCCACTTTGCATCAGCCCATCTTAGATGAACTCGGGCCCAGAGAAGCCTGCGGCGTTTCTGGATGTTGTTGATAAATGGCTTTCGCTTTGCATAGTAGAGCTTTAACTTGCACTTACAGATATAACGACAAACTGTATTCAGTGGCAGTGGGTTTTTTTAAGTGTTCCTGAGCCCATGTGGTGATATCCTTTAGAGATTGATGTCGGTTTTTGATACAGTGCCGTTTAAGGGATCGAAGGTCACGGTCATTCAATGTTGGTTTCTGGCCATGCCGCTTACGTGGAGTGATTTCTCCAGATTCTGTGAACCTTTTGATGATTTTATGGACCGTAGATGTTGAAATCTCTAAATTTCTTGCAATTGCACTTTGAGAAACCTTGTTCTTAAACTGTTTGACTATTTGCTCACGCAGTTCTGGACTAAGGGGTGTACCTCGCCCCATGCTTTGTTGTGAAAGACTGAGCATTTTTTGAGAAGCAGTTTTTCTACCCAATCATGGCACCCACCTGTTCCCAATTAGCCTGCACACCTGTGGGATGTTCAAAATAAGTGTTTGATGAGTATTCCTCAACTTTATCAATATTTATTGCCACCTTTCCCAACTTCTTTGTCACGTGTTGCTGGCATCAAATTCTAAAGTTAAAGATTATTTGCAAAAAAAAAAAAAATGTTTATTACTACGCGCCCGTGAATCATTTTTGGTGGTGTGTGTGTGTGTGTGTGTGTGTGTGTGTGTGTGTGTGTGTGTGTGTGTGTGTGTGTGTGTGTGTGTGTGTGTGTGTGTGTGTGTGTGTGTGTGTGTGTGTGTGTGTGTGTGTGTGTGTGTGTGTGTGTGTGCAAGCGTGCGTGTGCGAGCGTGCGTGTAGGTATGTTTGTGTATATCTATGCATGCATGTATGTATATATATGTATGTACATATATATGTATGTATATATATCTACGAGTCAAATCGGATGGCGCCCAAAGATTCATAGTTTGTATTTGCAGCTTGTAATTTTTTTTAACTTCATGAAAAGATAGGAGAGAATGACAGGAATCAACAAAGATGGAGGAGAAGCGGGTTTCTTTGCTGGCTTTTTTTCCCGTCGTTATCGTCATGAACGAACACGTGTGCCTGGGAGGCAGCTGAGAGGAGCAAATGTTCCCACAACAACCGTGACACATAAAACTGTGACACCAGGCTCCTGTCCTGGCCCTCCCCCTCTCAGCTGTCACCCCACCCCCAACTCACCCTGGTCTTGGCACCGGCCGGTCCTCAGAGGTGACTTTGACGTTGGCCAGAGCTCCCTCCTTAAGTCCCATTAGCCAGGACAGATAGTGCCATCCATTCAGACAGATAGCGCCATCCAACCCCCACCTCCATTTTAGCGTCTTTTCTCCGGTGGCTTGACAGAGGTTTGGTGTCAGCAATCGACTCGTCTGCACTTTGTCAGGGAGACAGACGAGCTGGTCAGTGTTCCTGCGAATGGCCGCCAACATCCAACTGGGCTTATAGGCCACGTTCTCTTGAAACTGAAACTTAACTTGGCCCAATCTTCTTACCATCGCACTGCTGCTCAAATTGAGGAAGGAGAAAACATTTTGCGCCCCCCTACTCTCTGCAAATGACCATAAATAGTATCATTTGTCTATGAAATTGTTATAATTACACCTCTGCATAACATTGTATATTAAAGAAAGAAATGTCGCTCAACTCACAACAAAGAATAACTTTATTAGCATAGTTTTTTAATCTGTAACAGAAATGATTTAAAGTGCCATGATTGGCCGGAATTTTTTTTTCAAACGCATCCTTTTTTTACACTATAAACATTTTTCGACCAACTTGAACCATTTAAACAAAAAATTAAATAAACTCAATATTAACAACACATTCAAATTGATCAGCAATATTATTTCATGTATTCTTGTTTATATTCACAAATATGGTGTTTTGTGTGTTAATTTATTACATAGCTTGGGGGCTTTTGTGTGCTTAGCTGTTGTGTAGCTGCTAGCTCCTAGTAGCCTATAGCCTAGCATGTATATATTTTGTAAATGACTTGACTGAAAACAAAGACAAGACCAACCTTGTGTGTTAATGTATTACGAAGCTTGTTGGCTATTGTGTGCTTAGCTGCTGTGTAGCTGCTAGCTCCTAGTAGCCTATAGCCTAGCATGTATATATTTTGTAAATGACTTAACTGAAAACAAAGACAAGACCAACCTTGTGTGTTAATGTATTACGAAGCTTGTTGGCTATTGTGTGCATAGCTGCTGTGTAGCTGCTAGCTCCTAGTAGCCTATAGCCTAGCATGTTTATATTTTGTAAATGACTTTACTAAAATAGATGAAAATACCAACCCTGTGTGTTAATATATTACAAAGCTTGGGGGCTATTGTGTCCTTAGCTGTTGTGTAGCTGCTAGCTCCTAGTAGCCTATAGCCTAGCATGTTTATATTTGTAAATGACTTGACTGAAAACAAAGACAAGACCAACCTTGTGTGTTAATATATTACGAAGCTTGTTGGCTATTGTGTGCTTAGCTGCTGTGTAGCTGCTAGCTCCTAGTAGCCTATAGCTTAGCATGTTTATTTTTTGTAAACGACTTAACTAAAAACAAAGACAAGACCTACCTTGTGTGTTAATATATTACGAAGCCTGGGGGCTATTGTTGCATAGCTGTGTAGCTGCTAGCTCCTAGTAACCTATAGCCGAGCATGTTTGTATTTTGTAAATGACTTGACTAAAATAGATGAAAAGACTAACCCTTTGTGTTAATATATTACGTAGCTTGGGCGCTATTGTGTGCTTAGCTGCTGTGTAGCTGCTAGCTCCTAGTAGCCTATAGCCGAGCATGTTTATATTTTGTAAATGACTTGACTAAAATAGATGAAAAGACCAACCCTTTGTGTTAATATATTACGTAGCTTGGGGGCTATTGTGTGGTTAGCTGTTGTGTAGCTGCTAGCTCCTAGTAGCCGATAGTCTAGCATGTTTATATTTTTTGTAAATGACTTGACTAAAATAGATGAAAAGACCAACCCTGTGTGTTAATATATTTCCAAGTTTGGGGGCTATTGTGTGCTTAGCTGCTGTGTAGCTGCTAGCTCCTAGTAGCCTATAGCCTAGCATGTTTGTATTTTGTAAATGACTTGACTGAAAACAAAGACAAGACCTACCTTGTGTCTTGATATATTACGTAGCTTGGGGGCTATTGTGTGCTTAGTTATTGTGTAGGTGCTAGCTCCTACTAGCCTGTAGCCGAGCATGTTTATATTTTGGAAATGACTTGACTAAAATAGATGAAAAGACCAACCCTGTGTGTTAATATATTACAAAGTTTGGGGGCTGTTGTGTGCTTAGCTGCTGTGTAACTGCTAGGTCCTAGTAGCCTATACCCTAGCATGTTTATTTTTTGTAAATGACTTGACTAAAAACAAAGACAAGACCTACCTTGTGTGTTAATATATTACAAAGCTTGGGGGCTATTGTGTGTTTAGCTGCTGTGTTGCTGCTAGCTCCTAGTAGCCTATAGCCTAGCATGTTTATGTTTTGTAAGTGACTAGACTGAAAACAAAGACAAGACCAACTTTGTGTGTTAATATATTACGAAGCTTGGGGGCTATTGTGTGCTTAGCTGTTGTGTAGCTGTTAGCTCCTAGTAGCCTATAGCCTAGCATGTTTATTTTTTGTAAATGACTTGACTAAAAACAAAGACAAGACCTACCTTGTGTGTTAATACAGTATATTACGTAGCTTGGGGGCTATTGTGTGCTTAGCTGTTGTGTAGCTGCTAGCTCCTAGTAGCCTGTAGCCGAGCATGTTTATATTTTGTAAATGACTTTACTAAAATAGATGAAAATACCAACCCTGTGTGTTAATATATTACGTAGCTTGGGGGCTATTGTGTGCTTAGCTGCCAGTGCCTAGTAGCCAATAGCTTAGCATATTTAGCTTTTGTAAATAACTTGACAAAAATAGAAGTAAATTCTTACCTTGTGTGTTATTTTTTTACATAGCTTGGGGGCTATTGTGTGCTTAGCTGTTGTGTAGCTGCTCGTGCCTAGTAGCTTATAGCCTTACATGTTTATATTTTGTAAATAACTTGACAAAAATTGAAGTAAATTCTTACCTCGTGTGTTAATGTTTTTAATAGCTTGGGGGCTATTGTGTGCTTAGCTGTTGTGTAGCTGCTAGCTCCTAGAAGCCAATAGCCCTACATGTTTATATTTTGTATATGACTTGACTAAAATAGAAGATAGGACCAACTGTTAATTTGTTACGTAGTTTGTGTGCTATTTTGTGCTTAGCTGCTGTGTAGCTCCTAGCTCCTAGTAACCTATAGCCTAGCATGTTTATAAATTTTAAATCACTTGACGAAAATAGAAGAAAATACCAACTTTTTGTGTTAATTTATTACGTAGTTTAAGGGCTATATAAATAAACTTTGATTGATTGACTTTGATTGATGTGCTATTGTGTGCTCAGCTGTTGTGTAGCTGCTAGCTCCTAGTAGCCTATAGTCCTACATGTTTATATTTTGTAAATGACTTGACTAAAATAGAAGATAGGACCAACTTTGTGTGTTAATTTGTTACGTATTTTGTGTGCTGTTGTGTGCTTCCCTGTTGTGTAGCTGCTAGCTCATATTATCCTCTATGCCTAGCACGTTTATATTTTCTCAGTGACTTGACTGAAATAGAAGAAAAGAGCATTTGGAGGACATTTAGATGTTAACCGGCCGCAGGACGGTGTGTATCAGACATCGGGACGCCCCTGATTATGGCAGATGGACTCAAGATGTTTAAGCATAACACCATGCATATGCGAAAGAAAGGCACACTTTTTTTAGTGGATGATGTCTGCATCACGTCTTGAAACATGAAACGCGTCCAATCACATGCCGACTCAGGTGACTCGAGCCATCCGGATGTTTCTTGTGGTCTGCTAATGCCTCCCAAAGCCCCCAACCCCTGACCATCGGCCTTCCAGTATCTCGTTTCTTTCCTCTTTCTTGTCCTCTTTTCAGCTGTTGTCCAGGCGCTCCTCGGCATTGACGTCACGCAGCATTCCTCGCATTCTCATGTTCTCGGTCACGCCATCACGTTGTGGCACTTACTGTACACGCCGAGGTCTGGAGTGAGCTCACACGCGCCAAACATTCCCAAGTTGTCTCAAAAGCGTAGAGGAAAAGGACCGTCTTTCCCACTCAGTTGTAGTACACCTTTTCACCACTTGTGGCAGTATTGACAATCTCAAACAAACAATATCCAAACAAAGTTCAAGTTAAAGTACCAATGATAGTCACACACACACTAGGTGTGGTGAAATGTGTCCTCTGCTTTCGACCCATCCCCTTGTTCACCCCCCAGGGAGATGAGGGGAGTAGTGAGCAGCAGCGGTGGCCGTGCCCGGGAGTCATTTTTGGTGATTTAACCTCCAATTCAAATCCTTGATTCTGAGTGCTAAGCAGGGAGGTAATAGGTCCCATTTTTATAGTCTTTGGTATATGACTCGGCCGGAATTTGAACTCGCGACCTGCCGATCTCAGGGCGGACACTCTAACCACTACGCCACTGAGTATGATGTGGCAGGCCAATTTATAATTATGTGGCCAACCACATTTAATGACGTGACAGACCACATAAAATGATGTGGTGGGCAACGATAAAATGAGGTGGTCTACCACATTAGAATTATGTGACAGACCACATTACAATTATGTGGCATGCCACATTAAAATTATGGGTCGGGCCACTTGAAATTATGGGACTTGCTACATTAAAAGTGGCGGGCCACAATAAAATAAGAGGTGGACCACTTTAGAATTATGTGACAGACCACATTACAATTATGTGGCATGCCACTTTAAAATCATGGGTCGGACCAATTGAAATTATGGGGCTTGCCACTTAAAAGTGGCGGTCCACAATAAAATGATGTGGTGGACCACATTAGAATTATGTGGCATGTCACATTAAAAGTATGGGTCGGGTCACTTGAAATTATGGGACTTGCTTCATTAAAAGTGGTGGTCCACAAAAAAAATGATGTGGCTGGCCACGATTAAAATGAAGTGGTGGACCACATTAGAGTTATGTGACAAACCTCATTACAATTATGTGGCATACCATGTTAAAATTATGGCTCGGGTCACTTGAAATTATAAGATTTGCCATATTAAAAGTGACGGTCTACAAAAAAAAAAATGTTGGCTGGCCACAATAAAATGACGTGGTGGACCACATTAGAATTTTGTGACAGACTACATTACAATTATGTGGCATGCCATGTTAAAATTATGGGTCGGGCCACTTGAAATTACGGGGCTTGCCACTTTAAAAGTGGCGGTCCACAAAAAATGTATGTGGCTGGCCATAATAAAATTATGTGGTGGACCACATTAGAATTATGTTAAAGACCACATTACAATTATGTGGCATGGCAAATTAAAATTATGGGTCGGGCCACTTGAAATTATGAGACTTGCCACAATAAAAGTGGCGGTCCACAAAAAAATTATGTGGCTGGCCACAATAAAATGAAGTGGTGGACCCCACTAGAATTATGTGACAGACCACATTACAATTATGTGGCATGCCACTTTAAAATTATGGGTCGGGCCCCTTGAAATTATGGGTACTTGCCACGTTAAAAGTGGCTGTCCACAAAAATATTAAATGGCTGGCCACAATAAAAGGATGTGGTGGACCACATTAGAAGTATGTGACAGACCACATTACAGTTATGTGGCATGCCACATTAAAATGATGGGACTTGCTACATTAAAATTGGCGGTCCACAAAAAAATTATTGTGGCTGGCCACAATAAAATAAAGTGGTGGACCACATTAGAAGTATGTGGCATACCCTGTTAAAATTATTGGTCGGACCAATTTAAAAAAGTGGTGGTCCCCAAAAAAAAATGTTGTGATGGGCCACAATCGAAATGACGTGGCTGGCCACATACAATAACTCATGTGGTAGACCGGGTCACTTTAAAATTTGTGGTGGACTAGGTTTAATGATGTAACAGTTCACATTAGAATTATGTGACATGCCACCATAAACTTATAGGAGAGGCCACTTATAAAAAATGTCGTCCAAATTAAAAAGTGGGGGCACACAAAAAAATTATGTGGCTTGCAACATAAATCATGTGGTGGAGCAGAATCAAATGAGGTGGCTGGCCACTGTAAAATGAAATGGTAGACCACATGAAATGATGTGACAGACCACATTACAATTATGTGGCATGCCACATTAAAATTATGGGACTTGCTACATTAAAAGTGGCGGTCCACAAAAAAATGTCCAAATAATCCAAATTATGCAGGCAAATAATAACCTGTAATCAGTCAGGATTAATCCAAATTTAAAATTTTTTTTTTTTTTAAATTACGGATTTGACTGACTGTATTTATTATAAATGTTGTCCCATTTGAGCCTGCATAATTTCGAACTGCGGTAACATCCTTCGAATTCAACAAAAGTGTCTTATTAATTCCAGAGTAAAACGGGAACATTCCCCGGACACTCTTCCAATATTCTGTCTATTTTTAGCAACACCATCACTGGCCTCCATCACATGTGTGACATCATGGTGCAGAGGGAACACTAAAATATCTTTGATGACATCACGGGGCGGTCTGATATTGCACACGATGACACAGAAACGACTCAATGGCTCTGTACTTGAGTATGTGCACTAAGTACACTCAGTACATGCAGTATTTAAAGTACATGAGTGTGTTCACACTGAAAAATGCAGTACTCTGCCAGTACCTGGGTGTTGTACTTAAAATGTTGAGCGTGCACCGATGCACACCTTCGCCAGTTGCCATCATGGCTCCGTAGAAACCAAACAAGAAGAGACTGCGTGATACACACACAGTGTACTTATGGAAGTGCACTGTCGGAGGTATTTCATTTGATACGTGGCTATAAAAAGTCCAAATAAAGGTCTTCAACGCCACAGTTACATGTTTACATACTCACACCACGTCCTGCCGCCACCTGCTGCACGCACACTCTAGTCTGCGTGCGTGCGTGTGTGTGTGTGTTTGTGTATTTCTACCCTTCTTGAGACACCAGCAAGGAAAAGTAGCTTCCATATGAGGACCGGTGAACACGTTAAAACCGAAAATCATGGTCCCAATACGGAAAACCATAGCTTCTAATAGAGAGCCAAATACTAGAGTCCGTGAACATAGCTCCAAAGTCAGGATTTTTTTGTTGATTTAATGTGTATACAAAAGTAAACACTGACGGGTACAAAGGCAGCAGTATATGATAAAAAAACAAGACGGTGCTGACGTAAGACAACAGGCGTCCCATATGTGACCATAGGATGAATGAACACACGACGGTACTAAGACTATGGTGGTCATTAACAGTTAGCTTCTACAGCTGGGTTGCCCAAAGTGCAGCACAGGGGCCATCCGTGGTCCCTGACTCGTTTGTCATCGGCCTTAAGCACATTACAAAAAACAAAAACATTGAGATCTCATTTGCACCCCTGGTGGTGAAATCTGTCAAAAGTTGGTCCCAAAAAGGAGGGATTTTTCAAATTGACTGTGTGTCGCTTTTAAAAGTGCTGCCCCTCTGGTCAACATATGAAATAACAAGTGTGTAAAAATTTGAAGTGCTCCCCCTCTGATCAACATATGAAATAACAAGTGTGTGTAAAAAAAATTGAAGTGCTCCCCCTCTGGCCAACATATGTAATGACAAGTGTGTGTAAGAAATTGGAATGCGCCCCATTTGGCCAAAATTAATAAAATAATAATAATAATAAATATGTATATACAGACATACTGTAATAACTTGTAGTAAATAATGAAAATTGAAAACCAATTACAAAAAATAATGATAATAATGATCATTTAAAAAAGCAGTCTTTTTTTCACAATGTGTTGATTTTTTTTAATGAAATTGGGAACTATTTCTCATATTCTTTCTATTTATGTAATATTTTCTCGTTAAATTTTTACTTTTTTATGTAAAATTATTACTTTTGTTATGTAAATTTATTGCTTTTTCATGCCAAAAGGTGACATTTGTCATTTGAAATTCTGACTTTTATCACAATATTGCCAATTTTTGTGTTGTTCTTGTAAAAGTGAAATTTTTTGAGTAAAGTTTCTCGTTAAATTTTTACTTTTTTATGTAAAATTATTACTTTTGTTATGTAAAATTATTGCTTTTTCATGCCAAATGGTGACATTTGTCATTTGAAATTCTGACTTCTATCACAATATTGCCAATTTTTGTGTTGTTCTTGTAAAAGTGAAATTTTTTGAGTAAAGTTATGACTTTTGACTTAGGTAAAATTCCCATTAGTATTATAATATCACCAATATTTTAAAGGTTTCTTATCAAATTGTGACTTTTGTCCAGTAAAATTAGGACTCTTTTCATAAAATTGCCAAAATATCAAGCTTTTTCTTGTTAAATTGCAACTGTTATTGAGTAAAATTCCAACTTTTATCATAATATTGCACATATGTTCAGTTTTTCTTGTAAAATTTCGACTTGCGTTGAGTAAAATGACGACTTTCACTATAAAACTGCCAAAATTCTAAGTTTTCTCCTGAAATTTTGACCTTTTTCTTGTGAAATTCCAACTCATTTTTCACAAGTTTATTTATTTTTTTTTATATTTATATTTATATCTAGAAAGGCTGGTCCTAAAAAAGGGAGGCATTATTCGGAGGTCTCAAGAAGGTAACAAATACACGAATGTGTGTGTGTGTGTGTGTGTGTGTGTGTGTGTGCGTGCGTGCGTGCGTGCGTGCGTGCGTGCGTGCGTGCGTGCGTGCGTGCGTGCGTGCGTGCGTGCGTGGGTTTGTGCGTGCGAGTGCGCGTGCGTGCGTGCGTGCGTGTGTGTGTGATGCCAATGGTCAGCTGTCTGCCGGGAAGAAGATGACTGTCTGTTCTTGAGGCGAGGCTTAGGAGGATTTGTTTGTCATCAGTCCTCGCTGGCCGTGACACACGTGTCGCTCCTCTACTGACAGGAAGTCATCCGTCATATGGCGAGCCGGCTATGTTGCCATGGTAACGGTCAACATATCCTCCCTCCTGGAAGACTGTCCGTCGATGAATTTATTGACTTCGGCCTTAAGAAGGCGACTCAAATGTAAATGCAGTACACGATTGTATCCAATCAACCCTCTTTTTACTCGGTGTGACTCTTTGGGCTGCAAAAGAGTCAATTCGAGTCTGATTCCTGTGGTGACGATTCAATTCAGAATCGGTTGTCGATGTCAAACAGATTCTCGCAATGTATTGTTTGATACAATAATTTTTTCAAAATGTTTTATGTGCGTAAATATACATATATATACATATACATATATACATATTATATTGTTATTTAGTTTTTATTGTTATTATTTTTTAATCGTTCATCCATCCATGTTTGTCCCTCTCGATTTTTGGAAAATTATTAGTCGATTACAATGGGGCTCAATCAGAATGGGATTTGGATTTTCATTCATAAAGATAAATTTCATAAAATGTATCCTTTAATCAAAGTAATGATAACAAACTTTGCTTTCGTCCTCTGTCTTTGCTTTTTTTTCCCTTCAATTTCTCTCCCACTTTTATGATAAAAAATGTCCTGAAAGTAATAAGCGGGCAACTTAATTTGAACTTCCTTTCTATTACCATTTTTGTGTGTGAGTGCGTGCGTGTTATTGAGATTAAACAGTCACATGTTGTTGTTAGACAATCACTATCTAACGGCTGTGTGTGTGTGTGTGTGTGTGTGTGTGTGTGTGTGTGTGTGTGTGTGTGTGTGTGTGTGTGTGTGTGTGTGTGTGTGTGTGTGTGTGTGTGTGTGTGTGTGTGTGTGTGTGTGTGTGTGTGTGTATGTGTGTGTGTGTGTGTGTGCGTGCGTGCGTGCGCGCGAGACAGAAAGTGAGAGACTGGAAAGTCCCCACTCTTCCGTCACAAACAATCCGGCTGTGATGACGTCTCATCGCCATGACAGCCATTGAAAGGTTTTGTAAGGGAGGTGATTTCTCTTTAAACATTAGAAAAGTCGGTGGTAATCAGCAGGCCTTTGATGATTTCCCCTTTAGATACCAACTTTCCTTCGTCGTTTCGTCCGTAAGGAAGTCACTGACTTTGCAGGCAGTCGGCCCTTCTATTGTAACCGTGACAACCAAGACACAGCGTCCCCTTGTTTTTTTTTTTTATTGTTGTGGGCCGACATCCAAGCAGGAAATAAAAAAAGTTGTGCCGTGGTTTACGCACGAGGTCATGGTTCTTTTAGTTTTTTTTCTTTACGCTTCAAAGCCGCAAATATTTTGTTTGAACCAACGATTGAGGTTACGATTAGGGGGTGGAGTTAGAGTGCGGCGAGAGGAAATGAAGAGATGGACAAAGAATGCAAATGTTACTTAAGGGTAGCACGATCTACACAATGTATGCTGTAAATCAGTGGTCCCCAACCTTTTTGTATCCGCGGACCGGTCAACGCTTAATAATTTGTCCCGCGGCCCGGGGGGAACGGGGGACAGGGGTTCTTTTTTTTTTTTTTTTTTTCTTGTTCTTCTTTGTCATAAAAAAGGGACGTTTTTGTCATGAAAAATGGAGGTTTTTGTGGTTTTTGCACTAATTGTAAGTGTATATTGTGTTTTTTATGTTGATTAAATAAAAAAAAAAAAAAATAAATAAATAAAACATTTTTGTTTATTTTTAATAAATTATTTTGCGGCCCGGTACCAATTGGGCCGCGGCTCGGTGGTTGGGGACCACTGCTGTAAATCATTTCAAACTTTTTGACTTGGGGGTTAGATTGGGCTAAAAAAAATTTGGTCGAGGGGCCAAAAGCCAACTGCATGTAAAGTAACTATATATATATATATATATATATATATATATATATATATATATATATATATATATATATATATATATATACATACATATATATATATGTATATATATATATATATATGTATATATATATATATATATATATATATATATATATTTATATAGTTGCGATCAAAAGTTCTGACCAAAGAACTTTCCTCCGGAAGGTCCTATCTTTGTCCATGTGATGTCAGATCAAACAAAAATTGAGCTGTTTGGAGGAGAAAATGGGCTTAGGTAGGCTCTAGCGACCCTAAAAGGGACAAGCGAAGAAAATGGATGGATGTGAGGCCTTTAATCCCAAGAACACCATCCTACCGTCAAGCATAGTGGTAGTAGTTTTATGCTCTGGACCTGTTTTGCTGCCAATAGAACCGGCACATCTATGTGTGTGTTCATGTGGTAAAAAATGTTTATTTAATAAAGACATCTAATTTAACAGGAAGCTGATAATGACAACTTTGCTGTGCAGTTGTTACATCTTGTTTCCGTATGCATTCATTTGAATGTGTCCTTGTTGCGGTAGTCAGGAAGTAGTATTTGGTACAAGGCTTAAAAAAGACCACGTATCTTTGAAATACTTGGGCTGGGTGGACTTCCATGCCGGATAAAAGGCTTTGGTAAATACTGTACATATATACATACATGTATGTATGTACAAACCCCGTTTCCAAATGAGTTGGGAAATTGTGTTAGATGTAAATATAAACGGAATACAATGATTTGCAAATCCTGTTCAACCCATATTCAATTGAATGCACTACAAAGATAAGATATTTGATGTTCAAACTCATAAACTTTTTTTGTTTTTTGCAAATAATAATTAACTTAGAATTTCATGGCTGCAACACGTGCCAAAGTAGTTGGGAAAGGGCATGTTCACCACTGTGTTACATCACCTTTTCTTTTAACAACACTCAATAAGCGTATGGGAACTGAGGAAACTAATTGTTAAAGCTTTGAAAGTGGAATTCTTTCTCATTTTTCTTTTATGTAGAGCTTTAGTCGTTCAACAGTCTGGGGTCCCCGCTGTCGTATTCTACGCTTCATAATGCACCACACATTTTCGATGGGAGACAGGTCTGGACTGCAGGCGGGCCAGGAAAATACCCGCACTCTTTTGGTACGAAACCACGCTGTTGTAACACGTGGCTTGGCATTGTCTTTCTGAAATAAGCAGGGGCGTCCATGATAACGTTTCTTGGATGACAACATATGTTGCTCCAAAACCTGTATGGACCATGCAGCATTAATGATGCCTTCACAGATGTGTGAGTTACCCATGCCTTGGGCAGTAATACACCCCCATACCATCACAGATACTGGCTTTTGAACTTCGCGCCAGATGGTTATTTTCCTCTTCGTTCCAGAGGACACAACGTCCTCTGTTTCCAAATATAATTTGAAATGTGGACCATAGAAGACTTTTCCACTTTGCATCAGTCCATCATAGATGAGCTCGGGCCCAGCGGAGCCAGCGGCGTTCCTTGCTGTTGTTGATAAATGGGTTTTGCTTTGCATAGCAGAGTTTTAACTTGCACTTACAGATGTAGCGACCAACTGTAGTTACTGACAGTGGTTTTATGAAGTGTTCCTGAGCCCATGTGGTGATATCCTTGACACACTGATTTTGGTTTTTGATGCAGTACCGCCTGAGGGATCAACGGTCCGTAGTAGCATCGCTTACGTGCAGTGATTTCTCCAGATTCTCGGAACCTTTTGATGATTTTGTGGACCGTAGATGGTAAAATCCCTAAATTCCTTGCAATAGCTTGTTGAGAAATGTTGTTCTAAAACTCTTCGACAATTTGCTTACAAAGTGGGGACCCTCACCCCATCTTCGTTTGTGAATTACTTAGCATTTCATGGAAGCTGCTTTTATACCCAATCATGGCACCCAACGGTTTCTTAACATAATGATTATTTGCACAAAAAAAAATGTTTATCAGTTTGAACATCAAATATCTTGTCTTTGTAGCATATTCAACTGAATATGGGTTGAAAATTATTTGCAAATCATTGTATTCCGTTTACATTTACATCTAACACAATTTCCCAACTCATATGGAAACGTGGTTTGTATATATGTATGTATATATATGTGTATATTTACATATATATATATATATATATATGTATATATTTATATGTATATATTTATATGTATATATATGTGTATATGTTGCATATATGTGTACATATTATATAAATATAATGGATATATAATTAATATAATAGGATATAAAGAGTGTGTGAAAGTTTGACTCCTACCTTGTTTACTTCCATGACGACCTCCTTAAAGTTGTGTAATCAATCAGGAATATCAAGCAGCTATAATATACCAAACAAGAATAAGTGTGGAGAGCGTTCTGCATTTTTCCCATCGTGCTTTGTAATGGATTTAAACACACACCGACTGACGGTATCACTTCCTGGGTTTTATAATGCATCGTTGCTTCAGTATCACTCCACCCGTGCCTGGTTCCGTTGCACTAAAGGACCTCTCCTTCTGTGTGTCTCTCTCCACAGCTAACGGCTACATCAGTGCCAGGGCGTCGCCGGGCCTGCTGTCAGTCTCCAACGGCAACAGCCTGGTCAAAGTGGTCCCGGCCAAATCTCCTCCCCTTCCCAATCCTCAGATGGTCAACAGTCGCAAGCCGGACCTGAGGGTCATCACCTCGCAGGGCGGCAAGAGCCTCATGCAGCTGGTGAGGGAAAAACACTGCTCTTTGACAAATGTGACCCATGTTGTTCCTGTGTACTGCATCAGCAGAAATTACACCTTAAAATCTAACTGGAGAGTAACGATCAGAAAAGGTGGTATGTGTGTGTCAAGTCACATGACGCCTTTCTGTGTTTCCTCCCCGCCGTGCAGACAGAAGAAGAGCTGGAGCTGGTGAGCGAGGTGAATAGAACCTTTCTTTCAGAACCTTCTAGGCCCGTGTGGCGTCCAACTGTGTGCATGAGCACCACCCCAGCTCGCATGTGACACGGTTGTGCTTGTCAGCCTGAGACATTTCATCTGCTTGCCTTTTTAAAGTCGCGCTGAGCTAAGACGGCGGCCAGAAGGCGAGGCGCCTCAGAAGTGACCAGATGACCATTCGCCGCCCGGCATGTCAGAAATGTGTGTTTTCACCTCGCTGCATGCGGACGTCCTCCACGCGCCACTTCATTAGGAATGCAATCACGCAGTTTCCCAGTTGACTTTATGTTCCTAATTGTGTTCCAATCCAATATCCAACTGTGTTTACAATCCGGACCATAGGGCGCACCGGACTATAAGGCACACTGCCCATGAACAGTCTATTTTCAATCTATTTTCATATATAAGGCATACTTGCCAACCTTGAGACCTCCGAATTCGGGAGATGGGGGGTGGGGCTAAGGGGGAGCAGTATATTTATAGCTAAAATTCACAAAAATTCAATTATTTGTAAATATAAACGTAATACAATGATTTGCAAATCCTGTTCAACCCATATTCAATTGAATGCACTACAAAGACAAGATATTTGATATTCAAACTCATAAACTTAATTTTTTTTTTGCAAATAATAATCAACTTAAAATTTCATGGCAGCAACACGTGCCAAAGTAGTTGGGAAAGGACATGTTCACCACTGTGTTACATCACCTTTTCTTTTAACAACACTCAATAAGCGTTTGGGAACTGAGGAAACTAATTGTTGAAGCTTTGAAAGTGGAATTCTTTCCCATTCTGGTTTTAAGTAGACCTTCAGTCGTTCAACAGTCCGAGGTCTCCGCTGTCGTATTTTACGCTTCATAATGCGCCAGACATTTTCGATGGGAGACGGGTCTGGACTGCAGGCGGGCCAGGAAAGTACCCGCACTCTTTTTTTCATGAAGTCACGCTGTTGTAACACGTGCTTAATGTGGCTTGGCATTGTCTTGCTGAAATAAGCAGGGGCGTCCATGAATAAGACGGCGCTTAGATGGCAGCATATGTTGTTCCAAAACCTGTAACTACCTTTCAGCAATAATGGTGCCTTCACAAATGTGTAAGTTACCCATGCCTTGGGCAGTAATGCACCCCCAGCATCACAGATGCTGGCGTTTGAACTTTGCACCTATAACAGTCTGGATGGTTCGCTTCCCCTTTGGTCCGGGTGACACAATGTAGAATATTTCCAAAAACAATTTGAAATGTGGACTCGTCAGACCACATAACACTTTTCCACTTTGCATCAGCCCATCTTAGATGATCTCGGGCCCAGAGAAGCCTGCGGCGTTTCTGGATGTTGTTGATAAATGGCTTTTGCTTTGCATAGTAGAGCTTTAACTTTCACTTACAGATGTAACGACGAACTGTATTTAGTGACTGTGGTTTTCTGAAGTGTTGGGGATATCCTTTGGAGATTGATGTCAGTTTTTGATACAGTGCCGTCTGAGGGATTGAAGGTCGTGGTCATTCAATGTTGGTTTGAGCCAACATGAGAGATTTCTCCAAATTCTCTGAACCTTTTGATGATATCATGGACCCTAGATGTTGAAATCCCTAAATTTCTATAGCATAGGTAAGGGCAGCATCTGTGAAATTGAATTTGCAAGAGAGGTGTGAGTTTAGGGTTGAATTGTCCATCCCCGTTCTATTCTCTGTGTCTTCATCAAATGCACCAGAATCTGGAATCTTCCATCTTTCCCTAGCATACCCCTTTTCCCTTTGAGCTGTCCTGGATGAACTGAAATTCTTGTTTCCAATCATTTTTTAACTTGCAAGTGTACTTCTTCTGAGTCTAAGTCTAGTCTAAATCTGTCTACTCGTCGTCGCCATGACTGTCTCTTCTTCGTTCTTCTGATTCGTCTCTGTTAGGTTTTTGGACATTACTACTTGCCATAGTTTTGAAGCAATGCATGAAGGGAATGCGGATGTTGTGTGTCAGTGTATTAACGTGACAGCTGGAGTAAATAGCTTCATGCCTGCCTATTTTATGGGTTCTAGATAAACCTAAGGATAATGGAGACATATATAATAGTCTCTTTCTTGTTGTGTGTGCAGTTGTGCACTGAGCTTTAAGAGCCATAGATGTTATAACGTGCTTGGGCCGCCGCGCTCTTTTTAAGTCGGACGTGACGAGAGGCTGTCCTCACTCAAGTCCGGCTGGAAATCGGGAGAAATTCAGGAGAATGGTTGTCCCGGGAGATTTTTGAGAAGCACTGAAATCCGGAAGTCTCCCGGAAAATTTGTGAGGGTTGGCAAGTATGCTATAAGGCGCATTAAAGGAGTCATATTTTTTTTAATTTTTGTCTGAATGTAAAACACTTCCTTGTGGTCTACATAACATGTAATGGTGGTTCTTTGGTCAAAATGTTGCATAGATGATGTTTCACCCATCATCTGAGAGTATCTTCTGGATGCACTGTTTTGTGGGCGGTCTTATTTATGTGGCTCACCTTCCACAGCGTCTTCTCCCCGTCATCTTTGTTGTAGCGGTGTAGCATGCAAGGACGGGAGTGGAAAGAGTGTCAAAAGATGGCGCTAACTGTCTTAATGACATTCAGATTTTACTTATATCATTAACGGTGCAGCGTCTCCTCATACGCCAGAAATATGTCCCGTGAAGAACCGTCCGACCAGTACTCTCTAATAACTAAAGTTCCTTGGGTGAATAATGTCAACTCACTACACCGGTATGTTTTAGCGCTTTCATGGTGAGTTTACTGACAGATGTAAGTAAGAACTTTACATTACTTTATATTAGACATGGCAACAGTGGAGGATGAATGTCCCATAACAAAAAGATAGAGAAAAATAAGAAGCTTATCGACTACAAATGTCTAATATCGGACTGCCGATATTATCAGCCGATAAATGCTTTAAAATGTGATATAGCAAATTATCAGTATCTGTTTCAAAAAAGTAAAATATATGACTTTGTAATACGGACGTACACGGACGTCGGGGGAAGTACAGAGCGGCAATAAACATTAAAGGCACTGCCTTTGCGTGCCGACTCAATCACGTAATATCTACGGCTTTTCACACACCCAAGTGAATGCTACGCATACTTGGTCAAAAGCCATACAGGTCACACTGAGGGTGGCCGGATAAACAACTTTAACACTGTTACAAATACGCGCCACACTGTGAACCCACACCAAACAAGAATGACACACTCATTTCGGGAGAACATCAGCACCGTAACACAACATAAACACAACAGAACAAATACCCAGAACCCCTTGCCGCACTAACTCTTCCGCGACGCTACAATATACACCCCCTTCTATCCATACCTCTCCACCTAAACCTCCTCATGCTCTCTCAAGGAGAGCATGTCCCAAATTCCAAGCTGCTGTTTTGAGGCATGTTAAAAAAAATAATGCACTTTGCGACTTCAATAATAAATATGGCAGTGCCATGTTGGCATTATTTTCTACAACTTGAGTTGATTTATTTTTGAAAACCTTGTTACATTTTTTAATGCATCCAGCGGGGCATCACAACAAAATTAGGCATATTAATGTGTTAATTCCACGACTGTATATATCGGTATCGGTTGATATCGGAATCGGTAATTAAGAGTTGGACAATATCGGGATATCGGCAAAAAGCCATTATCGGACATCTCTACTTTATATGCCTCATTGTGTTCCAATCCGATTGTTACGACTTTGTCGCATGGCTGCGATTGTCGTGTTCCCTCCCAACGCAGGAAACAAGCTGGAGCGGCTTGCAGATTAGATTAAGCTTTTGTCTAATAAATCAAATGCAGGACAAAAAACTACAAAACAGAGGACGCTAACAAAGGGTGGAGCTAAAAAAAGAAAATGTCACCAGAGGGTGGAAAAACAAGGAATACTAGTGTGTAAACAAATAACTAGAGCGAGGAGAAAAACCAGGAGAAATGTTGCCGATAGCAAACATTGACCCAGCAATTAATGTTGGGTGACAGAAAACTATAAAGGGGAGTGATCAACCAAAACACCGGGTGGGAACACTAATTGCTAAACAAAGACAGGTGAGGAGAATCTGTGCCCATGGAAACCAACTAGTAAACATGGAAAAAGGGTGCACCCAGGAAACCGACTAAAGCAGGAGAACTACCAAACATAAATCATGCCATGACCCGGGGGACGGATCATGACACCAATATCCAATTGTATTTACAATCGGGACCGTAGGGCGCACCGGATTATAAGCCGCACTGCCGATGAACGGTCTATTTTCGATCTTTTTTCATATATAAGGTGCACCTGATTATAAGACTCATTAAAGGAGTCATATTATTTTTGATTTTTGTCTAAATGTAAAAGACTTCCTTGTGGTCTACATAACATGTAATGGTGGTTCTTTGGTCAAAATGTTGCATAGATGATGTTTTACACATCATTTTCAAACCGCTTTCTGACAGTCGCTTCCGGATGCGCCGTTTTGTGGGCGGTCTTATTTACGTGGCTCACCTTCGGCAGCGTCTTCTCCCCGCCATCTTTGTTATAGCGGTGTAGCGTGCAAGGACGGGAGTGGAAGAAGTGTCAAAAGATGGAGCTAACTTTTATTTTTTATTTAACCTTTATTTAACCAGGTAAAATCCCATTGAGATCAAACATCTCTTTTCCAAGGGAGACCTGGCCAAGGGGGCAGCAGCAAGGTTACAATGAAAAAAGTAAACAACACATAAAACATCACATTTACAACATTAAAACTTGCTCACATCACACATGTGCATACAGACAAGGTAGACTGCAATCCTTTCACAGAAGCTTTAAACTCATTCAATGTAACAAGGGTTTCAAGTTGAATATTCGATTGTCGGTTATTCCAAGCCTTCGGTGCTGAAAACCTAAATGCTTTCTTGCCCATTTCGGTTCTTACTTTGGGGATGACAAATTGAATAACATCCATTGAACGCAGATTGTGAACTGTTTTAATGACATTCAGATTTTACTTCAACCGATAACGGAGCAGCATCTCCGGGGCGGTATAGCTCGGTTGGTAGAGCGGCTGTGCCAGCAACTTGAGGGTTGCAGGTTCGATCCCCGCTTCCGCCATCCTAGTCACTGCCGTTGTGTCCTTGGGCAAGACACTTTACCCACCTGCCCCCAGTGCCACCCACGCTGGTTTAAATGTAACTTAGATATTGGGTTTCACTATGTAAAGCGCTTTGAGTCACTAGAGAAAAAGCGCATTTCATCTCCTCATCCGGAGAAAAAAAACGTCCGACCGGAACTCTCTAATAACTAAAGTTCCTTGGATGGATAATGTCAACTCACTATACCGGTATGTTTTAGCGGTTCCATGGCGAGTTTACTGAGAGATATAAGTAAGAACTTTACACTACTTTATATTAGAAATGGCAACTGCTGAGGATGAATTTTCCATAACAAGAAGATAAAGAGAAGAAGCTTATCAACTACGGGGTCGTCACAGACTACAAAGGCGGATGTGCGCAATTTTTCCGGACTCATGCAGATCCCAAATACAGATCAGCAGGTACCAGAAGGGAGGAAAAGTTGCTTTTGCATAATATTGCGAAACAAAACGCCAGATAACATGTCTTACCTTATACACACACCATAATAATACTCCTATGATGAAGCACCTCAAGTGGTGTGGCCTCATAGCTTACCAATGTCGTACTAAAACATTTTGATAGATTTTTTAACGCCGTGTGTAATCTTCTATATTTTCAATGGAACATATAAAATGTTGGCGTTATTTACTCGAGTCATATTGGAGTCTACACGCATCACTTATGTGTGACTGCCATCTACTGGTCATTTAGCTGCATGTTTTAGCACGACTGCATCACAGCTTTTGAAATAAGACCAACACTCCAGGCAGAATTTTTTAAAGTCGGTTTGTGCATCGTTCCTAATGAAGTGGCCAGATTGTATGCACACACACACGCACGCACGCACACACACACACACACACACACACACACACACACACACACACACACACACACACGTGTTGTCATCGTGTCATTGACGAGCCCTGCGTCACCAAGGCAACCGGATGCAAGTTGCAACTTTAGCGTGATGGCGTCAGGAAGCCTCTGTGATGTGTTCACGTACAGTAACAGGTACAGTAGATGAATGTGTACGCCAACGCCAACCTTTGTTCCTTACCACTGAGCGAGCATGGCGTCGTGATCGCACAACTTTGATGGGCACGAGGACTCGCCTCCTCACACGTCAGAAGGTCTCGGTGAAATAGTTCACCTGTAGGGGGTGCAAGAGTCACACTTGTGGACACGCCTCCTCCTCTTCAACGCCCGCCTTGTTTTGCTCTTCCCAGAATGCTCAGCGGCTCGGCGGCTCGCAGGTTCCACAACCACTGACCACTCCCGTGGTTTCTGTGGCCACTCCCAGCCTCCTGGCGCCTTTCTCCGGCATGCAGACCCCCTACAACACTGGTGAGGCTGAGAAATATCATGTCAATATCATACATTTAATATCATATCAATATGATACATTTAATATCATATCAATATGATGCATTTAATATCATGTCAATATGATACATTTATTATCAAGTCAATATGATACATTTAATATCATGTCAATTTGATACATTACATATGTCAATATGATACATTACATATCATATCAATATGATACACAAAATGTGTCAATATGATACATTTGATATCATGTGAATATGATACATTCCGTATCGTTTCAAAATTAAACATTTAATATTATTATTATGCTACATTACATATGTCAATATGATACATCAAATATGTTGTTATGATACATTTGATATGTCAATGTGATACACTAAAAATGTTATTATGATACATTAAATATCATGTTATGATACATTAAATTTGCCAATATGATACATTTAATATCAAGTCAATATGATACATGTAATTTCATCTCAATATGATACATTACATATGTCAATATGATACATTAAATATCATCTCAATATGACACATTACATATGTCAATATCATACATTTGATATCAGGTCAATATGATGCATTAAATATCATGTAATTATGATACATTATATATCATCTCAATATGATACATTAAATATGTTGTTATGATACATTTGATATCATGTCAATATGATATACTAAATATGTTATCATGATACATTTAATATTGTTACTATGATACATTAAATATCATGTCAATATGATACATCTAATATCATCTCAATATGATACATTTAATATCATGTAATTATGATACATTAAATATCTCAATATGATACATTACATATGTCAATATGATACATTAAATATGTTGTTATGATCCATTTAATATCATGTCAATATGATACATTTAATATCATGTAATTATGATACATTAAATATAATCTCAATATGATACATTACATATGTCAATATGATACATTAAATATGTTTTTATGATACATTTGATATCATGTCAATGTGATATACTAAATATGTTATTATGAGTCATTTAATATTGTTAGTATGATACATTAAATATCATGTTATTATGATACATTTAATATTGTTATTATGGTACATTAAATATCATGTTATTATGACACATTTAATATTGTTATTATGGTACATTAAATATCATGTTATCGTGATACATTTAATATCATGTTATTATGACACATTACATATGTCAACATGATACATTTAATATTGGTATCATGCTACAAGACATATTTCAATATGATGCATTAAATATAATGTGAATATGATACGTTTAATATTGTTATTATGGTACA